>NC_057795.1:93475320-93482418 GCF_018294505.1 Triticum aestivum | reverse complement strand
GGGACGACGGCGGCGGACAGGTGGCGGCTCCGGATTGGGCAGGGGCGGCGGCGGACATGTCCGGGCAGCCGGGGAGATGTGTCCGGCGGCGCAGAGGAAGGGGAGGTTAGGGTTAGACTGCGATTTTGAAGGGGGGAGGTGTTTAAGTAGGTAGAGGGAGCTAGGAGAGTCCAAACAAGGAGCAGTTTTCGGCCACGCGATCGTGATCGAATGACCAAGAGCATGGAGGGGAGTTAGATGGGTTTTGGGCCAGTTTGGAGGGGTGTTGGGCTGCAAAGAGAAGGGGGGTCTCGGGCTACGCGATTAACCGTTGGAGTATCAAAGGACCTCCAAATGGCACGAAACTTGACAGGCGGTCTACCAGTGTTATACCAAGGCCACTTGGCAAGCCTCGGGCCATTCCGAGAAAGTTTAACACCCGCACATGAAACAAGGTCTGAGAGGAGGCGACGGGCGCGTGCGAATGGTCCGGACTCCGAACGGATAACGGAGAGAACCGGGAGAACTCGAACGGATGCAAGTTTTGAAAAACATGCAGATGAAATGCAGATGATGACATGGCAAAATGCAACACGCAAGCAAATGACATGGCAACGAAGGTGAAAAACTGGCAGACACCTGGCGCATCGAATCCGGGGCGTTACAACACTCCTCCACTAACAAGAGATCTCGTCCCGAGATCTTAGGACCGAGATGGAAGAGAAAAAGGGATGAGGTGACACAAGAACTCAAGAGAAGAAGCAAAGAATCGAGAGCACTCGAGAATAAGAGAGAAACGACGAGAATGACAAGAATCGAAAGCTCACGGAATCCGATAGACTATGAAACCACTCTGGTTAGAACGAGATAAGAAACGAATAAGACTGAAAGGATTTAGGCAGCACTCCGGTTGAAACATGGAGGAATAGAACACGAACTTGAGAGGATGGAATGATACTTGATGAAGACATGACATAAAACCTCCGGAAAGAATTAGAAGAGTTGAATGAAAAGAACGGAGAAGAAAATGACAGCTTGTGCCACAAATGAAATAGAAAGCATCTTAGAAGAAAAGATTGAATGGAGTTGTTGAGAAAATTCAACAACGAAAAGAATAAGCTTGTTGTGGTCTTATAGGTAACATCTCAAGATCATAAGGTGATAACCGGCCACAATTGAAATGATTGGATAGCTTAGAAGAACGAAGAAATGCAAAACTCCACTTTAAAAGAATACGGAGAATTAATTGCACTTCGAGACGCGAGAAGAAAGATACTTGAACTCCGCCAACAAGAATCTTGATGAACTCTTGAAGAAAGAATTAAATCATGAAGAACCACCATGAAGAACTCCGGTAACAAAAGGATGACGAGATAAAATTGAAGGATGAAAAGAATAAGATGAGCCTTGCGATGATTTAGATGGAGGTTCCGACGAAATGGCTGAGGAAAATGAACTCCGGAAAAGAAAAGAAGAAAACACTTGAAACTAGAATTTATTCCTCAAGAACAAACTCCGAAGAAAAAGGATTAATCACTTGGATGAAATAAGAATAAGATTTATTGTATGCTTATCCTTCATCAAATTAAAGTGATGATAAGCAATGGTTTTGCATATTACTTATTCTTCTTGAAAAGGATTGAGAAGTGACATATCGTAAACTTGAGAAGGTCTTCATGAGACACCGGTAGGATTGGAAAGAACGAATGGATAGATATGATAATCAAGGAAAAGTAATCTTGAATGAACCACCGTAAGAATCCGAAAATGACTGATGAAAGAGACTGAATCACTAGGAAGAATTAGAAGAACAAATATGCTAGAGGGGATTTAGATGCAAGAGAACAAAGAGATCATGAGCTGATTAAAGAACACTTGAACGAAGCACTGGGATAAATAGAGAACGATAACTGGAATGATGGCCTCCGGTGAAAAGAAACGGGAAAACAACTCCTGACATACTCCGGATGGGTAAGAAAGAATATCTGGTAAATGGGATAATTCGAGACTGATAACATGAAGCTAGAACCATGAATCTTCGGGAGAACGTGCAAGATTTAGAGGAAAAACTCTTCTTCGGTCTTCAAATAACGACGAGAAACAGCACCAAAATTACTGAGATACTCTGGGAGAATGAAAAGTAGAGAGGTTGAGCCAACAATGAAAATGATTTGAAATTGATCTTGGAAAGGCATCTGACTGATGGGATCCATTCTTACGTCACACTTGAAAAGAATTGAGAATAACTCTGGGGGATTAGAAGAGTCGGGTAAGATCCTGGAAAAAACCTGTGGGTTAGGGCCCACTAGAGAGAAAACACCGTTGGAAAAGGATGATGAACAGATAGATGAAGCACCGGAACAATTGAAATATTTGAATGAGGTAACAACCTCGAATTAATTGGAACACCGATGAATCTCCTGAGATGTCTTCCAAACTCCGGAATAATTGAATGGCGAGAGACAAACGAGCAGGGAAAACACTTGAGCCGAGGAATAGAATGTAATCACTACCGAAAAACTTGAATTGAATCCACCGGAAAAAGAAAGGAATGAAGAATGGCGAACGAGACGAGAATTCACCGGTTGAAATAATTGAGGGAAGACTGAAGAGGCTCCACATGAATGAAAATTGATGTATGAAAGAGACTCAGGCTCCGGGGAGAAGAGGGTGGGAGGGCGGGAAAAACAAAGGCAACTTCGAAGGGGAAATCGACGAATATCGTAAGAGAAAACACCGGTTGAAATCATTGAGGAAAGAAAGCAAAGACTTCACACGAGTAGGATGGATACTCGATTACGGACTCCGGTTCCGAGAAGAAGAAGGGAGGGCGGATGGGAAAAGAAAGCAACTGAGGATTGAACTCAAAGATGAAGAGGCTCGAGTTAACTTGACGAGAAATGCACCGGATGAAAAGAGCTGAGAATCAACGAACGAAAAACCAACTGCGTGATCCTAAAGAAAGTTTGAAAGGGAAGAGAAGTAATTCAAAACACCTACATCAAGATTCCTTACCAGAGCGACGAAGGGGCTGAGGAGTAAAAAGAATTCCTACTCTCCGATATAACTAGACTCTGAAAACAGTTTTCTTCTAGACTCAACAACGGCCAAACTACACGATCAATCAAGGGGGCTCCTAATGTCGGGCGAGGCTCTGATACCAACTTGTCACGCCCAATATGCGATACTATCCTAAAGAGACTCGAAGGTCCCAGCAAGGATAGAAATGCATATTGAAACGCTTTTGCAAGGTGGATATCATTACATCAACATTACATAATAGATGGAGATACATACAAGAGGCATACAATGCCACACAAATACAACATCACAATACATAAGAGCATCATCCGACTACGGATGAAAACACAAACAGAAACTCAAACGACATCCACCCTGCTAGCCCAGGCTGCCGAACTGGAACCTATCCCCTGATCAAAGAAGAAGCAGAAGAAGAACTCCAAAACAAGCAAACATCGCTCTCGCGTCATGACCATCGCAAAACTTGTACCTGCAACTGTTGTTGTAGTAATCTGTGAGCCACGAGGACTCAGCAATCCCATTACCATGGGTATCAAGACTAGCAAAGCTTAAAGGGAAAGGAAGGGGTAAAGTGGTGAGGTTGCAGCAGCGACTAAGCAAGTATGGTGGCTAACATACGCAAATAAGAGCGAGAAGAGAGCAAGCGGAACGGTCGTGAAGCTAGCAATGATCAAGAAATGATCCTGAACTCCTACTTACGTCAAACATAACCCAGAAACCGTGTTCACTTCCCGGACTCCGCCAAAAAGAGACCATCACGACTACACACGCGGTTGATGCGTTTTAATTCAGATCTGGTGTCAAATTATCTACAACCAGACATTAAGAAATTCTCATCTGCCTATAACCACAGGCACGGCTTTCGAAAGATTATACCCTGCAGGGGTGTTCCAACTTAGCCCATGATAAGCTCTCGCGATCAACGAAGGATATACCTTCTCCCAGGAAGACCCGATCAGACTCGGAATCCCAGTTTACCAGACATTTCGACAATGGTAAAACAAGACCAGCAAAGCCTCCCGCTGTGCCGACAAATCCCGATAGGAGCTGCACATATCTCGTTCTCAGGGCACACCGGATGAGCAAGACGTCGGGTTGGCATAGACCCTGATTGCCCAGGGGGCGCCGGACATCGCTCGGTTTGGACCAGAACTTGGAGAAGCACTGGCCCGGGGGGGTAAAATAAAGATGACCCTCGAGAGTGCGACTCCCAAGGGAAAAAGGGGCTAGGTGAGGCAAATGGTAAAACCAAGGTTGGGCCTTGCTGGAGGAGTTTTATTCAAAGTGAACTGTCAAGGGGGTCCCATAAATCACCCAACCGCGTAAGGAACGCAAAATCCGGGAACATAACACCGGTATGACGGAAACTAGGGCGGCAAGAGTGGAACAAAACACCAGGCAAAAGGCCGAGTCTTCCACCCTTTACCAAGTATATAGATGCAGCATTAATAATATAAGAGATATTGTGATATCCCAACATAATCCTGTCCACCATGGAGCAATCTTCAACTTCACCTGCAACTAGCAACGCTATAAGAGGGCTGAGCAAAGCGGTAACATAGCCAAGCAACGGTTTGCTAGGAAGGTTGTCAAAGGTTAGAGGTTCATGGCAATTTGGGAGGCTTGATGAGCAAAAGATAGGTAACGCAGCATAGCGATAGAACGAAGCAACTAGCATAGCAATGATAGTAGTGAGATTCAGGGTAGCGGTCATCTTGCCTGAAATCCCGCTAGGAAGAAGAACGAGTCCATGAAGAAGACGAATGGATGAAGCCGAACCAAGCGTAGACGAACGAGTCCTCATGATCGCAACGAAACGGGAACTATCGAGAAGAAGCACACAACATGGTAAACACACCACACATGAACAAGGCATGATGCTCAACCAAGTATGATGCATGACAGAGCTACATGAAGCTACTCATGGCAAGAGATGATGCAAACAAGAGCAACACATCAAAGCAAGTTTAAATGAGGCCGGGAACAACATATAACAATTCCGGTAAGTCCTCATATGTAAATTTCGAAGTTGGTCCAGATCTGAATAAACCTTATGTTCAAGTTGTTAAACAGCAAGTTAAAATGCACCATGATGATCTACACGAGATTCTGGTCAAGTTACATATGAAGTTCATTTAGTTCGGAGGTACGGCCTAGAAGATATGAGCAAAACAAGTAAAACATGGCATTGATGCAAAATGCATACAAACATCAAGCAAACACCTCAAAACAAGGATGCAACAAGATAATATGAAGCTACATGCAATTCTAAGCAAGTTTCATATAGAGCACACTCAAAACGGAGCAACGGTTCAACGCATACACTCTATACAAGTTTAAAGGACAAGCTGACCAAAACAGCAACTAGGTATATTGCAAGCACCAAAACAACATGCTACAGTACCACAATATGAAAACAAAAGGCATGGGCATGATGTATAGATAAAGCATAACAAAACATGAACACTGAGCTATCTCCAGAAATCACTAGAACATGCTCAAACACACATGGCAAGATTGCAAATAATAACAGTTCAGATTTTGCAGAAAATAACATCAGGTTGCAATGTTTAGAGCTATCAAACAACATGTTGCAGGAACTTATCATGGCAAACAAAGGCATGGCATGAATCTACTAAACCGATAGAACAAAAGTCCCTTACTAACCATGAGCCAAAAAGGATCAGAAGATATGATGGCACCCATGTAAACATAGCAAGTTATATGACAGATTCCAACATGGCAGAAACAACAATAAGTAGGCATGCTGATGAGCTTGTACCACTCACCACAGAGAAATAAATGGCATGACAAGGCAACCAACGGTAAGAATACATGATTTTGAAGCTAAACATGGCAGTAGCAAGTTCATAGGGTGCATGGATCACTAACAACACACATGGCAAAACTGAACTTAATGTTAACAGGCTGACAGCAACATTATTTAGCAACTTTGGAGCAAGATTACAACAAGCTACAGCAGGCTATAATTGCAACCAGGGGCATGGATGGATAGAGCATGACATGTAGAACAAAACACCCTTAGTGAACATCTCCATATTATGCACAGAATGACTTGTAGCAGCAGGTTTACATAGCATCATGAAATAACAGATTCAGCCTAGCAAAACAGCAACAGCAAATACACTACTTAACAAACTCGATTCACTCACCACAAGTCATTGCATGGCAATATAAGCATAGCATAAGAAATAAGACATGCTTATGAAGCTAACCAAGGCAAGAACAAGTTCATAGCATGCAAGGATCAACTACAACAACCTTGGCAAAATTGAATAACATGTAAACAATCTGCCAGGAAACATTTTGTAGCAAAAGTAGAGCACGAAAATGACATGCTAGACTACTCCATATTTCAACCAGGGGCATGAATGGATAGAGAATAACCATATGTTCCAAACATCCTTACTGAAGTATCTCAAAATATGCATGCATCTCTTTGTAGCATCATGTTTATATGGCATCAAAATAACAGCAGAACAGGGACAGAACAGCAACATTACGAAGCCTAGTTTGCATGCTTGTTCTAGTCAACACATTGATCACAAAAGTATATGGTAAGCACATCTGTAAAGATGGCATGGCATAGGTCAAAACACATGTATACATCAACCTCATAGGATGCACACATCAATCATGGCAAAAAAGACAAATGAGCATGTTATAACAGTTTCAGCAGATTAACATCACATAGCACTCTTGCAACGAAGATTCAGGCATCAAGATGAGCTCAAATGAACATGATGCAATGGAATGAAGGAAGTACTCATCGAGGCGAAAAATTTGACATATTACACGCACGAAACGGAGCAGTATGCATGGAGATATGATGCGATGAACATGGCATGATAATGTCACAGATTCGGGGACCTAGCAGAAAATAACCCTCGGGAAAACAGATCTAGGGTTCGGCACGGGCTCCAAGGTTCGCCGAAGGAGGGGCAGGAGCTCACCGGAGACGGCGTGCCGGGGCCGAAGAAGGCCGGAGAAGGCGCCGGCGGGTCGGGGGAGGTCGGGGCCCACCGGATCTGGCGCCGGCGGACGCGCTGCGGGGCT
>NC_057795.1:93445697-93474942 GCF_018294505.1 Triticum aestivum | reverse complement strand
GGGGACGACGGCGGCGGACAAGTGGCGGCTCCGGATTGGGCAGGGGCGGCGGCGGATATGTCCGGGCAGCCGGGGAGATGTGTCCGGCGGCGCAGAGGAAGGGGAGGCTAGGGTTAGACTGCGATTTTGAAGGGGGGAGGTGTTTAAGTAGGTAGAGGGAGCTAGGAGAGTCCAAACGAGGAGCAGTTTTCAGCCACGCGATCCTGATCGAACGACCGAGAGCATGGAGGGGAGTTAGATGGGTTTTGGGCCAGTTTGGAGGGGTGTTGGGCTGCAAAGAGAAGGGGGGTCTCGGGCTACGCGGTTAACCGTTGGAGTATCAAACGACCTCCAAATGGCACAAAACTTGACAGGCGGTCTACCGGTGCTATACCAAGGCCACTTGGAAAGCCTCGGGCCATTCCGAGAAAGTTTAACACCCGCACATGAAACAAGGTCTGAGAGGGGGCGACGGGCGCGCGCGAATGGTCCGGACTCCGAACAGACAACAGAGAGAACCGGGAGAACCCGAACGGATGCAAGTTTTGAAAAACATGCAGATGAAATGCAGATGATGACATGGAAAAATGCAACACGCAAGCAAATGACATGGCAACGAAGGCGAAAAACTGGCAGACACCTGGCGCATCGAATCTGGGGCGTTACACCAATTGAATATGAACTTCAGATAAAACAATGGGGAAAGCGTTGGTTGCAATAAGTCATTGTCAGTCTCTATAAATGACACAATAGGTTGATCGATGTGTTCTATAAAAATTTTATTGCTAAAAAGTAAATTACCCTTCTTCATTGGTCTTTCAAAGTTACTTATGAGAACATTTCTTATAGATGTTTCAATAATGAATTCGCGACCAAATCTAAAAATAGGTAAATTACTCGCTATATATACCTCTTCAAATACGTTGGGAGAGCATGATGGTGGTGTGACTTGAACAATATCTTGCTTTGTCTTTGTATGAATGTCCAATGCCTTGTCATCATATTTTTTTTATTCCCTGCATCATTACTTTGAAGATCCTTATCAGCCGAACTTTGTTCAGCTACTTGCTCTTGTCCTTGAGTATTGTCAATTTCTATGGCACAGAACTCATAGGGCAGGAAGTAGGTTCCATTAGCTTCAGAAAAATCAAGCATGGTTGTTTTTCTATGCTTGCCATGCCCTTTCTCAATAATGCTTGCCTCTTTGGATTTGATGGATTCGGAATATATACTACTTGATTCGGCTTTTTCAACCGAAGAACTTTCATGTTCCGAATCATCCTTCTTTTCATTGATACTATCAATTGGTAATGCTTATTTTATCTGAGTCAATTCTTTTTCTATTTGTTTTTTATGGCGAGCGGAA
Source organism: Triticum aestivum (assembly GCF_018294505.1). Lineage (NCBI taxonomy): Eukaryota > Viridiplantae > Streptophyta > Magnoliopsida > Poales > Poaceae > Triticum > Triticum aestivum. The sequence continues at coordinate 93,473,597 of NC_057795.1, read as the reverse complement.
AATTGGCTTTAAGCTTTTTCTCAATTTCAGCCCATTCCGGATATGATTGCCCCCCAATGCTTTTAGATTCTTTCGGCAATGACACACGGGTATTGCCGAAATTGTGCAATTGTGTAGGGGGTGTATAATATGATGTAGTACTAGGTGAAGGCATATGTATTGTTGTAAAACCATATTTTTGCTCGCCGGTTTTATTAATTGGCAAAGATTCATCTTCTTGCAAAACTCTAGCTTTTACTGCGGCATAATAAGGAAATAGCCCCTTTTCATGTTGTTCAAGGCAAAGAGGACTAATCCTCTTATTTTGGGCCAAACTCTTCAATGCAACCACCACTACCTCATATTCTACAATATTGGGCACAACCGCTCTTGTAAAATTTACATTTACTTGGCTATAACCAGGAAGGTGTGAAGCCGAATTATGAGCATCTACAATTGTGCATAGTGCCGAAAAATTACTAACATGAGGTGTAGCATATGACGGTTGAGAATAACTGACCGAATAACTGGTAGTAGCATGGCCAATTCTCCCATTAATTGGCATGGTTGGATTAGTATATTGCACATTACTTGTTCATGAATAAAAGGGTGAAACACTTTCTTGCATGGCATTGGAAATTCTAACATGAGGTGTTTCAAATTTATTAACCAAATTGACCCTGTTGTTCATCGGCATAACAATTTGTGGGGTTGCCGATGCATGACAGTTGGGATACATATGGTGCATGTTACTAGTATGATAAGAAGTTGAAGCATGTAAATTACTTTGAATCAGCCCTTGCGCGTAGTTAGATGCATGATTGAAAAATTAGGGCTGGCCGATAGAGTATACTCATTGAACGATCTAGTCACACCATACGAATTATTTGCATCTACACAAGGGGATTGGGTATTCATATTACCTTTGTATACTGCAAACCCTAGATGACGATCTCTTCGTAGCAAGAACGGGCTGGAGACTGTTCAAAGCTTCTTCCCTAGCGTAGTCGCCAAAAAGTGTGTTTGCACACGAACACGTCGTCGTGTACCCTCGATGCCTGGGGTGATGCACCGTAGCTCACGTCGAAGGAGACCTAGCCGGAAGCGCGGTACACAAGCAATCCGGCAGACGCTTTTGTAGACCCGAAACCCCCACACGCCCGGGAGGGACCCCGTCAGGGCGCGCGGCGGCTATGGGCTGCCCTAGGTCAACCTGATCACCCCTAGGGCCTCAAGGTTCACCGCCCTGCAACAAGAAGAACAGATGAAGAACGAGGAAGAAGAAGAACAAGGGTTAAGGAGAAAAGATAAAAGATAAAAAGTGGTATATGAATTTATCGACTGTGTGTTGTTTAATCGGCCATCACCTTTGTCAATATAAGAGGAGGATGCACTTACCGTACAAGAAAAGGACTCCAAATCACGTCCAAATCTTTCCAAAATTAAACGAACTTGGATTTAGGTAAGTCTGGGAGATTAGTTCGGGTTTTGACTCTCACAGGTAACAAACGACCTCGGATCAAGATGTGCCCAAAAGCAAATTTAATTGTTTTGATGAGGCGAACAACTTTCATGTTGACCGTTTTTCGATTCGAGGCCGTCTTCAGGGACAAATCGCTCGCACAAAAAAACTAATTATTCACGCAGCTCATCACACATACCCACATGTGTGTCTGGTTTTGGGCGTCATATTTTTGTCACTGGAGGGGTGCACTATGATGGCTCTAACTTCTGCATACGATCTTGGATTGGGATGATCTTTATATCAAAATCAACCGTTTAGACGAGACGAAGACAATTCGTGTAAAACGTTTTTACATTTGATGTCGTTTTAAAGGCGTTAATGGCCGAATAATTCTTTGAGTGCCCAAATCCTAGTACTTTGAGCACAATTTCGGCCCTCGAGATGAGATCGAATGGCGATGGCCCAAACTTCAAAGATGTTCATATCGACAATACGAAACTCTTTTGTGTAGATCACTTCTTGAGGCCATATGAATTAAGTTTTGACCGTGCCAATATCTGATGTCAACAAAGATTCTGTGAAGCTCCTTTTGACATTTAAAGCTCAAAACGAAAGGTACTTAATTATCTCAAAAGCATTCAGTCCAGCTTGTGTGCGTGTCACTGATTTCTTATCTTATTCATTGTGAGATTTTCCTGGGTTACAACTCGAGGTTGCAGAGTATGTGGTCAAAGAAGGAAGTCGACAAGATTAGTCCTCACCCTCCTCCTTGGAAGTCCCATAAATCTTGGTATTCTGCATTTCTTCTCCCTGCTAATGATAAGTTTGTAAGGCTTAGTTGAGCTAGTATTCCTTTGCAGCCCATTCTCATCTGGCGATATTCCTTCAACCAATCTGGTGCTCTGATCAAAGGAATTGTTCCTGCTTCTTTTTTTCACTAGGTAAATCAATAGAATGTATGAATACCACTGGAGTAAATACAACCTTTTGATGTTTATGGACTTGCCTATCCATAAATAAATTTAGGATGCCTACTTGCTGGTTCTATCCAATTGGAGTAAAAATCATGAGCACAATCATGCACTGCATATATGCATGCATGACCTAGCTAGTGCAACCCTTGCATGATTGATTCTAAAAGACACAAAACCATGTATCTTCATGATTGATTGCCCTGTTTATTGCATGATTGCTTGCCCTGTTTATTGGGATCAAGACATGGTCTCAGCTTCAAGGGTTATATTGTTGATGCTGGTGTTCCAATTCCCTTCCGTACTCCCTCCGTCCCACAATATGGCTTGAAAAAACGTCTTATATTATGGGGCAGCGGGAGTAACATAATATCGTGTACATGTGTGTTATTATTGACAATAACCTTGTGTTGAGAACATGAAATTCTTGGAGCTATCATTTTTGCAATCAAAATCATAGACCTGTTGTTGTCTAGAACATCTTTTCTTACTCAATACTCCCTCCGTCCGAAAATACTTGTCATCAAAATGGACAAAAAAAGATATATCTCAAACTAAAATATGTCTAGATACATCCCCTTTTATCCATTTTGATGACAAGTATTTCCGGACGGAGGGAGTATATGGTACGCCTTTGACGTACTCTCGAAAAAAAACTTTAAACTTGAGTGACATGATATGGCTACCTTGTACTCCCTCCGTCCTGGAAAAGTTGCCCCTGTGGCGTTTTTGCAGAAAACCCCTCCCCAAACTCCCGACACAACCCTCACTCCTCGTCATCTCCAATCGATACAACCCGCTGCTTGGACACACGCGCATGGACGTCGGAGCTCCCCTCTCCAGCTTCGCCACACTGCTCCCCTGCTCTCCCGCTCGTCCTCCTTCGTCGCAGCATCTTTCTCCTCCGCCGCTCCCTCCTGCCTCGCGCAGCTCCCCTGCCTCCCTTGCCTGCCTCCCGAGTCTCCCCTCTTTCACCCCAAAAAATCATTTCTTCTCACACCGTGTCTCCTACTCGAGTGTGGCGATGGCACGTCCTCCTCGTCGCCCTGGCTGCCGGTCACCGCCTCGACCGAGCAGCCGTCTCCTCTCGTACCATTTGCGATGAGCCGGATTTGTGCCTCGACGAGGGGGTCGGCTTCCTTTCTCTACACGAGCACGTGGAGGTCGTGTCCCTCACGGACGCCAGCAAGCAGGCTGCGGGTCCATAGACGAAGGACGCAGTAGTACGTCCTCGGGCCTCCTTCGAGGAGTGCATGGAGAGCACTGCTTCTACTCGTGCAAGGCAGGAATGCATGGCGACGCTGTGGACGCCCCCCGAGGGGAGGTGGTGGCGACACAGCAACTCGAGCTCCCCTTCCTCGACCCGAGCCCCCCTGACCCTGAGGTTGTTCCCCTGCCCCCAGCTGATTTTGTTGTTGTGTTGTGTTGTGCTGCCATGTGCCTAAATGTCCTGATAATTCTTTCTCAAAGCACTGACCTTTGATGATAGTGTATTTTCTGAATGCAAATTGATGGTTTTTCATTTATGATTATTGCTCAACTTTGATGATTCTCTGGATTGATCATAGTGTATTCTTTGGATTGATAATCAAAGTTTAAAGAACTAGCCTTTTTTGGAAATGGAGGCATGCCCCCGGCCTCTGCATCATGATGGTGCATGCGGTCATTTTATTAACAACCCAGAAAGTATCATCATAAAAGTCTTACAGCTCACAAACGGAGCAAAACAAAGTAAAATAAGGAAAATTACATGCGGACAAGGACAACCGATACGGTAATAAGAAGGATAAGCTCCCTAGACTCCTATCCTGTTATGAGAGCGCCATCCGAACCGGTTGAATATAACCCGAGCTACCATCTCCCATTGGTTGCACCTAGTAACCAAAGGCTCCCTAGAGTCCATAGGAGTGAGTAAGGACCACGTACGGATCCAAGCTGTAGCTCTAAAGATAACCTGCAAAAAAGTTAAAGTGTGTTGTTTGTTAAAAATCATATCATTCCTGCAGTTCCATATAGCCCATAGTAGCACACATATTCCAATCCGAATACGAGCCACAGTAATCTGTTCAACCCTAGCTAACCACTTCCCAAACAAAAATGCAATATCTACTGGAGGATTAATATTAAAAGCTATATGAATCGTTCTCCGAAGTAACTTGGCGAGTGGGCATTCAAGAAATAAGTGTTGTATTGTTTCATCATGATCACAAAAACAACACCACAAACTGCCTACACATCGCCTCTTAATTAAGTTGTCCTTTGTGAGTACCACTTGCTTGTGGACAAACCACATGAAGATTTTGATACGCAAAGGAATCTTAACCTTCCAAATGTGCAGCGACCTTGAGAGGGGGCCAGAGTTAATCAAATTCATATAGAATGATTTCACCGTAAACATCCCATTCATAGTTAACTTCCATTGTGTTGAATCCGGCTGGTCGGAGAGTTGAACTTCTATCAATCTCCGAACCAAGTGCATCCAGGCGGTCCATCTCTCCCCAACTAACACACGTCTGAACTGGATGTTCAAGGGAATTGTTTGAAGGATGGTGTCTATGTAATCCTCCTTACGTTGCACAATATCATATAGGGTAGGATATTGGACGTCCCGGGGCGTCTCTCCTAACCAAGTATCCTCCCAAAATCTTGTTGACATCCCACTGCCAACCAAGAATTTGACCCTACGAAAGAACAGATCCTTCATTCGCATAAGTCCCTTCCAGAACGGCGAGTCAGTCGATCTCATGGTAACCCGGCCTAGTGTTTTCGAGTGCAAATACTTATTGCGCGGGATTTGAGACCACATGCCCTCCGACTCTGTCTCTAATCTGTATAACCATTTGCTCATAAGACATTTATTCTTAATTTCTGAGTTCTCAATACCGAGACCCCATTGGTCTTTTGGTCGGCAAAGGATATCCCATCGCGCGAGACGATATTTCCTCTTGGCCTCATCAGACTGTCAAAAGAAACGAGATCTAAAGAAATCAAGTCGCTTTCAAACCCCTTTCGGAATTTCGAAGAACAAAAGTAGAAACATCGGCATACTAGTCAGTACTGAGTTAATCAGAACTAGCCGACCTCCATATGACATAAGTTTGCCCTTCCAGCAGCTAAGTTTTTTTCAATTCGTTCTTCAATACATTTCCAATCTTTATTGGATAGCTTACAGTGATGGATCGGTATACCCGAGTAACTGACTGGTAAATCACCTAATTCACATCCGAACAATTGTCTGTAAGTGTGTTCCTCGTCTTTGGCCTTCCCAAAGCAGAACACCTCGCTCTTATGAAAATTAATTTTTAAGCTAGACAATTGTTCAAAGAGACACAAAATAAGTTTCATATTACGTGCCTTAGCCATGTCATGTTCCATGAAAAGAATAGTTTCATCAGCATACTGTAGAATGGATACCCCTCCATCGACTAGATGAGGAACTAGACCCTCTACATGGCCATGCTGCTTGGCCCTGCCAATAATGACGGCCAGCATATCTGCCACAATATTGAAAAGAAGAGGAGACATGGAATCCCCTTGTCGCAACCCCTTATTTGTCTGGAAATAGTGGCCGATGTCATCATTCACCTTGATTCCAACACTACCTTTCTGGACTTGGGTATCCACTTGGTTCCTCCAGGTTTCACTAAAACCCTTCATGCGCATTGCCTGCTGAAGAAAAGGCCACTTTACTTTATCATACGCCTTCTCAAAGTCCACTTTGAAGATAACCCCATCTAGTTTCTTCGAGTGGATCTCATGAAGCGTTTCATGTAGAACGACCACCCCTTCCAGTATGTGTCGTCCCGCATGAATGCTTTCTGGCTTGGTTGGATCACTGAATGAGCAATTTTGTGTCAATCTATTGGTTCCAACCTTTGTGAAAAATTTGAAACTCACATTCAGCAGACAAATGGACCGGAATTGTTCGATCCGAATAGCCTCATCTTTCTTAGGTAGTAGCGTTATCATACCAAAGTTAAGATGAAACAACTCCAAATGGCCGTCAAAAAAATCGTGAAACATAGGCATAAGATCATCTTTAATAATATGCCAACATTTCTTATAGAATTTAGTTGGAAACCCATCTGGTCCTGGCGCTTTATTCGGCTTCATTTGGGATATTGCCTGATGGACCTCTTTTTCAGTAAACGGTGCAGAGAGAACATCATTCTCTGCTACCTGTAATTGAGGTATATCATCAATCACAGATTCATCAAGTGACACCGTAGTTGTATTCGGGGGTCCAAAAAGTTTTTTATAATAATTAGAGATACATGCTTTAAGATTTTCATGTCCCACTATTGTCCCCTCGTCCTGTTCAAGTTTTATGATTTTCTTCTTCCCATGCTTACCATTTGCAACCGTATGGAAGAATTGTGTATTATCGTCCCCTTGGACAACCTTAAGCGTTTTCGCACGCAACGCCCACTTCAGCTCCTCCTATCTCAAGAGAGCTCGTAGACCTTTCTCAGCCTCGGACTTGGTTCGTTGCTCATTAACACAAAGGAGAGTGGCTTCAGCCTTTAAGTCTAGTGCCTCAATCAATTGAGTACGACGCTCTTTTTCTTGTTTGTAAATTCCACTCTCATTTCTGGCCCAACCTCTCAGAAACTGTCGGAGATGTCTAATTTTATTTTGCCATCTCTCAACATGTGTCCTTCCACTAACCAGCTTAGCCCATTCTTGTGCAATCATCTCCATAAATCCTTCTCGCTCAAACCAACTTTGCTCGAAGGAGAGGATATTTTTATTTGCCACATGGTAGCCTCACCCAAGTCTAAAAGAAGTGGTGTGTGATCCGAGATCGCTCTCTGCATCACATGGACCGACACCAATAGATATTTTTGTTCCCACTCCACACTAGCAAGTACCCTGTCCAGCTTTTCATAAGTCGGAATAGGTAACGAGTTGGCCCATGTAAATTGTCTACCGGTGACCTCTATTTCTCTCAAATTAAAGAACTAGCCTGAATGCACATTGATGCTCATTTATCTTCTTTATCAAAGTTCAAAGCATTATAAACATTTACCCTGAATGCACATTGATGATTCCAGAAAATAAGCCGTTCAAATCAGCTAGGCTTTGAACTTTGATGATCTTCTAGTTCAAAGCACTTTGAGTACTCCACAAAATTCAGTAAACTTTCCTACACTGGTCACGGTAAACTTTCAGTACACCAATAAATCCACGATTGTTTAGAATAAGATACTGATTGACATACATCAGAATGATAGTCCAGTGTCACAAATCATAAGGGTTTAGAATAAGATATCTTCTACATTTCTTTATGTGACAAACACCCCTAGCACCACTATTGGAGCCATTACTAGAGTAATTTGTTGTTCCTCATTTTGAATGAGTGGTTATACTGCTGTCAAAACTACTGCATACACACATTGTCAAAACTGACAAGATGGTGGTGGAGGTGGGAATAAATGTTCCACAACATCTGCTGGACTAGAAAATAAATGTGTGTAGTTTGCTCCACAACAACTACACACACTGTCAAAACTGACAAGATGTTCTACTGTTGTCAAAACTGAAAACTGAAAACTACTGTCATTTCAACTGAATTTCTCTGAAGACATAACTGATTGGCTCCTGGATATTGGTGAGAATCACAGTCTTGTGGTTGAAATTCTACACACACTACATTTACTACTGCTGTGTAAATTTTTAACTAACTCAAGAAAAGTGAGGTAGAAAATTTAATACACGATCACTGAAATTTTGAAAAAATCAGTTGAAGCTTCAGTTTTGCATATCAAGTCTGATTGCCACTAAATTGAGTACAAGATCACTGAAATTTTGTTTGAAGCTTCAGTGTAAATGTTCCATTTTTAGAGTACAAGATCACTGAAATTTTGTTTGAAGCTTCAGTGTAAATGTTATATTTTCAGAGTACAAGATTACTGAATGCAGTTTCTTGGGGGTCCTATTTTTCAGTGTAAATGTTCTATTTTCAGTGTAAATGTTCTCCGTAATGGAGTATTGCTTGTCAAATTAGTGTGTAGAAATTTTAGGGCTATGTCTAGAAAATCATGTTAGTCCAACAATATTCATCTTTTTCTGTTTAGGAAGAAGAAGAAGAATCTAGCTAATTCAAATAATTCTAAATTAATTCAAATAATTCCAAACTAATTTAAATAAACCTAGCTAATTCAAATAATTCCAACTTAATCCACAGTAACAGTAGATCAGAAATTGCTTCTACTCTAGGTGAGGATCATAAATTATCCAAAGTTCAGTTAACTTCTGTTAAGATTCAGTTAAATCATGAATATTGGACATTGAGGGACACATTCAGTTAACTTCTGTGTTAACTGACTCTTTTTTGCAACATTTCTGCAGAGTACATGATCAATTGTGTTTGAAATTAATGAACAAGTGTTATGTAGAGAAATTGGAGCATGGGTTCTTCTCACTGGCAGCATCACGAGCAGGGGAGCTCCGTGCAGCATAACGAGCAGGCCCGCCGGGGAGAAGCAGCAACTTGCAGATGAGCAGCAGGTCGAGGAGAGGAGTGGGCTTCAATTCCAGGCCCGCCGGGAGCTCCAGGTACAGGCGCTCGAAACCCAGGCGCGCGTAGGTCCTAGCGGCGGTAGCGCAGGCGCTGGGCGGCGGGAGGGGATAGCGTGGCAGCCCTGGGCGGCAGAAGGGGTCACAGTGGGAGAAGATGGCGGTGGCGCAGCGCCCTTCGGCCGGGGAGCCGCCGCAGAGGAGCAGGTGGACGACGCAGCTCGCCTCGGGTGGCGCAGGTGGGCCCGGGCGACGGTGGTTAATAGCGGCAGCGCTGGCCATGGCCATCGTCACGCGCTCGGCCCTACGATGGGTGCCGATGGTGGCTTGGGCGACCACGGTGCATGCGGCCGACGGAGAAATGAGGAAGAAGCAGCGGGGCGCTGATTAGCAAGAGATTTGAAGATGGAAGGTTTTTTTTTTGCAAAATCGAAAATAAACTACTCCTTCCGTTCGAAAATATAGTGCTTCCTCTATCCCGTGCTTCAACTTTGACTATAAACTTAACCAACAAGACCGAATGTGACGGGTGCAAAAGTTATACCAGTGAATTCGTATTCAAAAGAACTTTTCAATTATATAATTTTTTTCTCCCACCACAGCTGGTCTCGTTGGTTAAATTTATGGTCAAAGTTGAACCTTTGGAAGCATGGGCGCACTAAATTTTGAAATGGAGGAAGTAAGCGCTGGACAACTTTTTCCGGACATAGGGAGCTAGATGGTACTATTCCCGTGCTTCAACTTTCACCATAAATTTAACCAACGAGACCGACTGCGGCGGAAGCAAAAGTTATACCAGTGAATTCGTATTTAAAAGAAGTTTTCAATTATATAATTTTTTCTCATGCCACAGTCGGTCTCGTTGGCTAAATTTATGGTTAAAGTTGGACCTTGGAAAGCGCGGACGCACTATATTTTGAAATGGAGGGAGTACCGTCTAGCCCCAGGATTTTGTCTTTGTTTAAATAACATGATTGATCCATGGAATAATTTATCTAGCAGCAGCTTGCTAGCAACAAGACTGATCCATGGAATATCGAAGCATCTTCAATAGATGATGTAGATGAAAAAATAACCTTTTTTTTACATCATGAAGGCTCCAAATAACCGTTATGCTAACCGTTTCTTATAACAGTTTCATAATTTTATATGTGAGAGAGATCTAGATGCTTAAATTGTTCATGTCAATGGTGATGAACCAAAGTGGTAATATTATAGTTAATATTTTTTTTGTTCTTTTCATGTTGCCTTTTCGAATGATACCACAAGTCCATGAAGAAGCAACAACCTTTCTGAAATATTTTGTGTCCAATCCTAGAAAGATTCAACAATTGTCGAGTTTTGACTCTATAGCATTATAATAATGCCTCAAATATTCGTAACTTCAGTTCACTTTGAGCATCATAAATTATCCGGATTTTGTTATCGTATATGGCGATAAATATCTTTATTAAAACTTATTTTTTGGCTACTTGTATATAAATCAGAATGATAGAGCATCTCCAACCGCGTCCGCAGAACGGCTTCCCTAGGCGAATTTTTTTTTGCCGGCGCCGAAAAAACGGCCCAGTCGCGCCCCCAGGAGCCCGTTTTTCGCCGGCTTGGGCCGAAATCAGCGCCGGTGGACCCAGGCCGAACCCGACGCGCCGGGGGACGCTCGGGGGCGCCGGGGCGAGCGTTTTGGCGCGAAACAGACGCGGGCCCGCCGAGTCAGCGAGACGGCCGCTTCGTCGACCTCATCGCCTCAGTTCTCATGGGAATCAATGCTGCCGCGCCGGTCAGCCTCCAATGATGCCTCACGGGCGGCGCAGTTAAAACGCCGCCGACGCGCGTCCGCTTGCATGCGCCACGTGTCCGCCCGCATGCCGCCCCGCCCGCCACCCGCTTCGGCTATAAAAAGGCGCCCTCCCTGCTGGTGAGCGCCACAACCTCTCCTCTCCCTCTCGCGAAAGCTTTCTTCATGCCGACGAGCTCTCCCCCCACTGCCTTCCCCGCCGAGAGCGAAATGACCGAGAGATACCCAGGCGACGGTGCAGTGGCGAACGGCTTCGGCCGCCGACACCTCCAGGAGCCGGATGCGCGTCTTCTCTACGAGGCCGAGTACCCGGAGTACAAGAAAACATCATTAAATTTTGTCTCAGTTACTGTTAATTGCCTTGTATAGATGCAAAATGTATTTTTTATAGTAGCATTGTATAAAGAAATGGAAGGAGTATTAGAAAAGCACATGCCTGTGCAGTTTGTGCTCTACTTGGAATAAAGTATTGCGCAAAGACCAAAGTATCACGGCCTGGGAGCTGCGCACATACTATTACAGCCGGATTTGCACGCGCGAAGAGAGCCGTGGGAACACGCCACGCTCATGCTGTCGCTGGCGATGCACCCACGCCATCTCTTCTTCTCGGAACCTCACTTCCCCGAACCACGCCGCCCTGGCTGACTGGTCAAAGCCGCACGAGGTTTGACCCAGACTCCCTTCGCGGAAGCACTGCAAACCATCACGTTCCCATTTTAGCTGACGTCCACTGACACTCTTACCCCACGTGGTCAGCGACCAGTACACCTCCTCGGGCTTGCTGCTTGCTTGCCGGGAATCAGTACAGCCACAGGTCCACTGCTGTGCTACCGGCATCTACTTAAGGCGCCACCCAGCAACCACTCCTGTCCTCCGTTCACCAATCACACCACCCCTCTCCCAACCCAAGTCTCAATTTCAATATTTAATCTCCCTGCTCCTTCTACTCTCGAAAAAATCTCGCTGCTCCTTCCGTCGATCGCCATGTCCTCCCCCACAGGGAGCTTGGATCACGCAGGGTTCACGTTCACGCCGCCGCCGTTCATCACGTCCTTCACTGAGCTTCTATCAGGGTCTGGCGCCGGCGACGTGGAGGGGTCGCCAAGGGGGTTCAACCGAGGGGGTCGGGCCGGGGTGCCCAAGTTCAAGTCCGCGCAGCCGCCCAGCCTGCCCATCTCGTCGCCAGCGTCGCCCTTCTCCTGCTTCTCCATCCCTGCAGGTCTCAGCCCTGCTGAGCTGCTCCACTCTCCCGTTCTCCTCAACTACTCTCATGTACGCCTCCTCCATCTCGTGTTGCTGATGTGCAAATCATTTTTTTTTGCTAGTTTCGTATGTGCTTATGATCCGTGGTGCTGATTTTAGCTGCCGCCTGTGTTTCCGTCAGATATTGGCGTCTCCGACTACAGGTGCGATCCCTGCGCGGAGATACGACTGGCAGGCGAGCGCCGATCTGAACACCTTTCAGCAGGATGAGGTCGGCCGTGGAGACAGCGGCCTCTTTGGCTTCTCCTTTCACGCAGTGAAGCCCAACGCCACGGTCAACGCTCAAACAAATTACTTACCTTTATTCAAGGTACATAATACTAGTACAAAGATATTCAGTATTATTGTCGAAACTACCCTAGTACATAGGAGTACATATGATGCTTCAACGTCTTAACTTAGTTTAACTGTTACAGCATGCACCGAGGCTGTATGCTAGTATAAATTATGAACTTGTTATGCTTTTTTTTTATCTCTTTGATAATACAGTCGTAGCTCACAAAGACACATATGTTTGTGCAGGAACATCAGCAGCAACAACAACAACAAGTGGTAGAAGTGAGCAACAAGAGCAGCAGCGGCGACAACAACAAGCAGGTTGAGGACGGATACAATTGGAGGAAGTACGGGCAGAAGCAAGTTAAGGGCAGCGAGAACCCGCGGAGCTACTACAAGTGCACCTACAACAATTGCTCCATGAAGAAGAAAGTGGAACGCTCTCTTGCAGACGGCCGCATCACGCAGATTGTCTACAAGGGCGCGCATGATCACCCGAAGCCCCCCTCCACGCGCCGCAACTCCTCCGGCTGTGCGGCGGTCATTGCGGAGGATCATACCAACGGCTCGGAGCACTCTGGCCCGACGCCTGAGAATTCATCCGTCACATTCGGAGACGATGAGGCCGACAATGGCGCTGAGCCTGAGACCAAGCGCCGGTAAGTAATTGGTCATTGCTTGCCAAATACTACCTCTATAAACTAATACTCGGTGATGGCGCTGAGCCCGAGACCAAGCGCCGGTAGTACAAGATCACTAATATTATTACCTCCGTCTAGGTGAATAAGTCATTCACGTAGTTTTAGGTCATTGATTTAAGGAATTAAATATGTATTATATGTCATGAAAAATATATCACTAGATTTCTACACGATTGTAGTTTCTAAATATATATTTTTTGTCACATATAATACATATTTAGATAATTAAATCATCAACCTAGAACTACGCGAATGACTTACTCACCGAGACGGAGGTAGTAGTAACGCTGTGCTAATTTTCACTGCGGTTGGCTTTCTCGTAGGTGTTGTTAGATTAATTTGAAGATTTTGTGTGTTTGATTGGTTGTCAGGAAGGAGCACGGTGACAACGAGGGCAGTTCAGGTGGCACCGGCGCCTGCGTGAAGCCCGTGCGCGAGCCCACGCTTGTGGTGCAGACGCTGAGCGATATAGACATACTCGACGACGGCTTCCGGTGGAGGAAGTACGGGCAGAAGGTTGTCAAGGGCAATCCCAACCCCAGGTGAGAATTAATTACCTTCGATCAGCAGGCAACTCGTAACCCTTCTCCTTTTTCACATGATGGGATGGGTAGTCTATCTATCTTACACGTGAATTAATCCCTTGGACCCTGTGTTCTTACTTGTACCGTGACGACGACGTTGCAGGAGCTACTACAAGTGCACAACGGTGGGTTGCCCGGTGCGCAAGCACGTGGAGCGGGCCTCGCACGACAACCGCGCGGTGATTACCACCTACGAGGGTAGGCACAGCCACGACGTGCCGGTCGGCAGGGGGGCCGGTGCCAGCCGCGCGCTGCCGACGTCGTCTTCCTCCGACAGCTCGGTCGTCGTCTGTCCTGCCGCCGCCGGGCAGGCCCCGTACACCCTCGAGATGCTCGCCAACCCTGCCGCCGGACACCGAGGCTACGCGGCCAAGGACGAACCCCGGGACGACATGTTCGTCGAGTCGCTCCTCTGCTAGCTAGCAGGCTCGGCCGCGGCTCTTCGTTCCCCTGTGGCGTTTACATGTGCGTCCACATGTACAATATGATACAGTAGCTGCAACATGTTTTTTTAGTTGATGCTTTTTGTTGCTGTTGAGTAATATGCAATTGTTTGATTAATTTAATGCAGAAAATAGATCATAAGCATGACGTAAACAGTACTAAGCACATACTGATATTTGATCACATATTTTCTATACAACGTCTCGTACCCGTTTTGGGGTTTCCTCTCCCAGGCGATAAGCTTTTGGCGGCTACGATATCCGCCAACTCCTCCCCGGATCTGACCTAGAGTTCCCTTCAATTTCATCTAAGAGAGATCATCACCGTATTAGGAGACATGCACTGACCTGGATCGCGTATTCGTTGGCTTCTGGGAAGATGGCGAGCGAGAATTCTACTACTTCGTGAGTTGACAGCGATGCTGCTAAGAACAGAGCGGACCTAAGCGGTGGCGCACACGGCGTTGACGTGGAAAAAAAGAAGGTCAGAGAAACTGAGTCCTCTGGTGGAGGTGGCTCTACATCTAACACCGAGGACCTGGGAGACAAGTTCAAATATCTTAACCTACGCGAAGATGAACAGGGGGACGTCGTCTTAGAGGAAGACCTTGAGGAACTAGAGAAGGATGCCGAATTCATGGCACTGGCAAGGATTCATACCTCACGCACTTTCAGCCATGGAGCCTTCTTTGGAGCCATGAGGTCCGCGTGGAATCTTGCCCAAGAAGTGGAATTTAGAGCAATCAAAGACAACCTCTTTCCAGTGCAACTATACTGCTTGGTAGATTGGGAATATGTGATGCGTGACGGTCCGTGGTTATTCTGTAACTGCCCGATGTTGCTGGCTAGCTATGATGGTTGGTCGGAACTTGAGGATACAGAGTTATTTCACATATCAGGCATGTGTGAGAATCATGAGCTTGAAGGAGAAGATGCGCACATGTAGCATCACATCACAACTGGCTAAGAAAGCAGGAGTGGCGGAGTTTGTTGATGAGCGATCGGTGGAAGGACACGGAGGGGCGATCCGAGTGCGCATCAACTTGGATGTTCGCAAACCTCTGACAAGATGTGCTAGCCCAACCCTAAGGAAGAAGAAGGTCTATTTCAATTTTGAGTACGAAAAAATGCCCATGTTTTGTGGTGTTTGCGACTTTGTCAGCCATGTGGCTAAGGAACATGGCAATGTAGTGCAAGCCGCAAGTGACATTATCTACCTTCCCACTTTGATCGCCTTTGAACACCGCAGAGAGGACTACTCTTTTCAGAGGGGTGGTGGGAATAAAGGAGGCTGAACGAACCGTGGCAGGGCCCCGGATGCTAGTCGTGGTACTTACATGCCAAGAGAGTTCAATCCGGATGATGACGATCTTAAGAGTACAACTTTCAGCCCTACAAAAACCCCAAGCGGAGCTACTCCTTCGTCGGTCGCTACCAAAAGGTGCTTGGGTTGGATAGTCAGGATGTGTCGTGGAATAGTTAGAAAAAATACTTCCTCTTTTATTTGTGCGAGATCTCATAACCCGACATGACGTCATCTTCTGCGATCGTGGTAACCCGCAATGACGTCACCTGTCATAAATTTCACACAATATCCAATATATCTTATTGAATCTTTTTCTTTAATGACCTTTCCGAAAATCGAGGCGTCCGAACCGCTGGATAATCATTCTTTGACCTCCTCGTCTTTCGTGCCTACATGTTCACCCTTCTCCTTATAAATAGGGTCAGACCGCCTCCTTTCATTTCCCCCCTTCTCCTTCTCGTCTTCCTCCTCCTCTTACGACTCATCTGCCACTTCAAGCTCCGCCGCCGCCGCGAAGCTCACCGTCCTCCTCACCCTTGGTCGATGCATCAACCTAAACGGGACCAGAGAACGCCGACGCTCCATCGCAGTTCATGTCCATCTGTAAGCGTTCACCCTCCCATGCTCCAGATCTATATTAGGGTTAGCCCTGTTCTTTCTTGTTCTTCGTCGTTCTTTGCTGTTCTTCGATGTACTTCTAGTTAGCTCTTATTGTAGATCCAAATATATCCCTTAGGACGCGCGGAACCTGTTTCCACTCCTTCTGTTATCTCAAAACTTGCTTTACAGCTGCAAAAATCTCACCCTTGTGCTAGTTCTCCTGCTGCTGCAATATTTAGGTTTAGAATTTACTGCATTTTCTGTACTGCCACAGATCCGAAATTGTAGCTTCAATCTATGAAATCTGTTTGTCTCTCACTTAGCAAAATTTTCCCTTCTTGAGAGATCTTAACTGTGAATATTGTCATGGCAGCTTACATCACCAGTTGTAGCTAGTCATATATCATTAGGCCCCTTTTAAGCCGCCACTCTGAATATGTACTGTAGTGTTTTCCACCGGCTTAATGAATCAACTTTAAACCGGCAAAGTTATTCTTTCTTTTAGGCTTCCTCCTTTACGATGCTTCCTAAGACAACCACTTCATGCAACTGGGTTCCCTCCATTGTCACTGAGGACACGCTCAAGGACTTTGTGAAAACCGGCTATTTACCAGAGAAGAATGTCATGCATTATCGCGGCCCTGATCTGGAAGAAGAAAAACCTCAGCCAAAGGACGATGAACTCATCGTTTTTACTGATCACATGAATCGGGGCTTCTCACCGCCCGGTTCTAAATTTTTCCGAGATGTTCTGCACTTTTTCGAGCTTCATCCTCAAGACATCAGACCCAATTCCGTGTCAAACATATGCAATTTTCAAAGTTTCTGCAAGGTGTACCTTCAAGAGGAGCCAAGTGTGGAACTATTTAGGCAATACTTTTATTTGAACCGCCAAAATGAGTATTCGAACGGACCCAGCTTGGAACTTGGCGGGATATCAATTCAGCGAAGGAGAGGTGCTATCTTCCCCTACACTTGCCTGCCGAGTCATCCAAAAGATTGGAACCAGACATGATTCTATTGCAAGGATATCTCTCCAGCTGACGAGAACCGACCGCCAGGCTATCGTGCCCAGCGTCTTGACTCAAAACATCCTCTTGCTGATAAGTTGACCGCTGCTGAACGTAAGAAACTCGCCCCCACCATTGCAAGGGTTAAAGCGCTTCTGGGAAACGACTTAATTGGTATTGACTTGGTTTGATGCTGGGTTGCATGGCGGATCATACCCTTGAGTTGCCGCACCGGCTTAATGTGTTCTTACACGGGTGTCAAGAAAGATCCACTACGCCATAGCTCTGTGTAACGCCCTCGATGCGGCTATAGCTCCCACGTGTCGAGGCACGGCTTAGAGGCATAACCGCATTGAAAGCAATGTCGCAAGTCAGGCAATCATTACAACATCCCATGTAATACATAATAAAAAGGGGGAGATAACATAGTTGGCTTACACTCGCCACGTCACATCAGAGTACATAAATAACATCCATCAAACAAGCACTCATGGCCCGACTACGGCGCCAAAATAGAAAAGACCCCCAACATGCGACAAGGTCCTGAATCGATAACCCCAACTAGGCACCACTACTGATCATCCGGAAAAGAAACATAGTATCGCTGAGAGTCCTCGTCGAACTCCCACTTGAGCTCGTACTCGTCACCTGGAGCGGACTCACCTGGACCTGCATCTGGAGTTGTAGTATCTGTGAGCCACAGGGACTCAGCAATCTCACACCCACGCGATCAAGACTATTTAAGCTCATAGGAATGGATAAGGCCAATATGTGTGGAGCTGCAGCAAGCGACTGGCATATGTGGTGGCTAACTTATACGCAAAAGAGAGCGAGGAGAGAAGGCGAAGCACGAGCGAGAAGCTAAAGGAACATCCTGCGCAAGCATAACTCCAACACCGTGTCCACTTCCCGGACTCCGCCGAGAAGGGGCCATCACGGTAACACACACGGTTGATTCATTTTAATTAAGTTTAATTAAAGTTATCTACAACCGGACATTAACAAATTCCCATCTGCCCATAACCGCGGGCACGGCTTTCGAAAGATCAATCCCTGCAGGGGGGTCCCAACTTAGCCCATAACAAGCTCTCACGGTCAACGAAGGAATAGACCTCCACCCAAGACACACCGATCAGACTCGGTATCTCGGTACAACAAGATGATTCGGCAGGTTAAAACAAGTCCAGCAACACCGCCCGAATGTGCCGACAAATCCCGATAGGAGCTGCACATATCTCTTTCTCAGGGCACGCTCGGATAGGTCAAGCTACGAGTAAAACCAAACCTCAAGTTTCCCCGAGGTGGCCCCGCAGGCTGCCTGGTTCGGACCAACACTCAGAGGAGCACTGGCCCGGGGGGGGTTAAAATAAGATGACCCTCGGGCTCCGGAAACCCAAGGGAAAAAGAGGCTAGGTGACAAATGGTAAAACCAATGTTGGGCATTGCTGGAAAAGCTTTAATCAAGACGAACTATCAAGGGGTTCCCATTATAGCCCAACCGTGTAAGGGACGCAACATTCCGGGAACATAACACCGATATGACGGAAACTAGGGCGGCAAGAGTGGAACAAAACACTAGGCGAGAGGCCGAGCCTTCCACCCTTTACCAAGTATATAGATGCGTTAAGATAACATAGCAATATAATGATATCCCAACAAGCAATATAAATGTTCCAACAAGGAACGGCTCCAATCTTCACCTGCAACTAACAACGCTATAAGAAGGGCTGAGCAAGCGGTAACATAGCCAATCAACGGTTTGCTAGGACAAAGGTGGGTTAGAGGTTCAACATGGCAATTGGGAGGCTGACAAGCAAAAGGTAGGCATCGAAGCAGTGGCAAGCAAAAGAGCGAGCAAACTAGCATAGCAAAGATAGTAGTGATTTCGAGGGTATGATCATCTTGCCTGCACAGTTGTCAGAGTTGACTGGATCCTCACAAGCAAACTCAACGGGCTCCTCGGTAGCGAACTCGTCTCCCGGCTCTACCCAAAGACAAACAAGCAACAAGGACACAATCAACCACGGGCAAGACCAAGCAACATGATGAAATGACGATATGCTATGCGGGATGCGATGCGGGATGCAAAATGCAAGATATGACAGGAAATGCATGAACCTGGCATTAACTTGGAAAACCAAGTGTGCCACTGGATAGAGGGGATGAAATCGCTTGAAAACGATATAAAGATCATAGGAATCGGAGCTACGGTTTGGAAATGGCAAGCGTTTTAAGATATGACACCGGTCTGCGATTTATAGCAAGTAGGCATCTAAATGCAACGAAAAGAACATGCTACAGCCACCAAACATGAAAACAAAATATATGGCAGTGATGTACACAAGATGGTTGACAAAACACTAGCACTGAGCCATAGGCAAATTCATCCATTAAGAGGTTCAAACAAGCATGGCTAAAACGCAAATGCAAAACAGATTTCAGACTTAGTGAAATTAACACTAGTCTGAAATTTCAGATCACGAAGCCCTCTTCGGAGCAGCAAAACAACATGATAGAAAACCTGAACATGACAAGTAAGAACATGGCATGGAGCTACTCAACAAGCTTAACAAAACACCCAAAGTGACCTGGGGCCAAAAGGGTTCACAAAATACTCTACCGAGCTCACGAACATCGCTCGAACACAATCAGTTTTCAGACTTAGTGAAAACTGAGACATGCTGAAATTTAACTCACGAAGGCATGTAAACGAGCTCGATGCACTCACTACGGTGCAAGTCATGGCAAGGAAAGCATATCACCAGCAAGAAGGCACAAAGTGCTAGCTACACATGGCAAGAACGAAGGCATAGCATGCATGGAACGCTAACGGTAGCATCGGCGAAATCGCAAACAAGTTGACGATCTGCCCAGATTAACAATGAAGCAAAAGTTGAGCTCGATTGAGTCAACCTAGAGCACTCCACAAATGCAAACAAAGACATGGATGGATAGAGCATAACATAAATATCAAAACTCCCTTACTGATCATCCTCAAAAGAGGCACGGATCACTAGGAAACAAGCTGGACATATAGCATCATGAACTAAAATATCCCAGACTTAGCGAAAATCGCTAAGTCCCTGAAATCTGCAATCTCAGGTACCTCTCTTCGCAAGCTTGCACAAGACAACACACACATCCTAAAAATGCATGGGTGGCACCTCTGGAAAGAAGACAAAATGCTTCCCAATTCATCCCAAAGGGGCACAGGCATATCATGCACGAATTAAATATAGCAAAAATGACAAAAGTGCATGATGAACTAACGGATCTGCAATTTAACTCACGAAGCCTCCTTCTAACAGCATTTTGGGTATCAAGATGACCTCAAATGCAAATGATGCAATGGAATGAAATGATGTACATGTCGAGACGAAGATTTTGATATATCATACGCCCAAAACGGAGCTACGGTTGCAAAGTTACGGGACCTCGAACAGAGCAACATGGATCAAAAATCTAGGGACTTAGAAAAATCGGAGGGGGGTTAGGGTTTACTGTACACGCGCGGATCTGGATCTGGGCTCGCCGGGGCATGGAAGCCGAGGCGGCGCCGGCGGCGGAGCTCGAGCTCACCGGAGCGGCGGGGTGCGCCGGCGGGGAGGAGGTCGCCGGGGGGGGCGGCGCCGGCAAGGAGGCAGCGGAGGGGCGCGGGAGCCGAGGCGGGGAGCGGCCGGGCGGCGAGGTGCCCGCGGCGGCGGCAACCTCCGGCTGGGGCGGCGACGGCGGCCGCGGCGGCGGCCGGCCGGGGAGAAGACGGCGGCGGGGCGCGGGACAGGGCGCGGCGGCGGTTCGGGCCGCGGGGGCCCCGCACGGGCCTCGCGGGCCCGCGGGCGGCGGCGAACTGGGGACCGGGCGGCGCCACTAGGAGGCCGACACGTGGCGGCGGACGGGGAGGCCGGACATGTCCGTCGGCGGCGGTTGTGTCCGACGGCGGCCGGAGGAGTTTTTTAGGGTTTCGGGAAGAGGGAGAGATCCGAAAACGGAGGGGTGTATATATAGGCATAGAGGGAGCTAGGAGAGTCCAAATGAGGTGCGGTTTTCGCCCACACGATCGTGATCGAACGCTCTAGGACATGGAGCAGAGTTTGGTGGGTTTTGGGCCAAATTTGGGGGGTGTTGGGCTGCAACACACACGAGGCCTTTTCGGTCCCTCGGTTAACCGTTGGAGTATCAAACGAAGTCCAAATGACCCGAAACTTGACAGGCGGTCTACCGGTAGTAAACCAAGGCCGCTTGGCAAGACTCGGTCCAATCCGGAAATGTTTAAACCCCACACGAGAAAGAAAGGTAGAAATGACCACCGGAGGAGAACGAAACGCCGGAATGCAAAACGGACAACGGGGAAAATGCTCGAATGCATGAGACGAACATGTATGCAAATGCAATGCACGTGATGACATGATAAGAGATGCACGAAAAAGAAAACAACACACGGAGACAAAGACCCAAACCCGAGAAATAAATATAACTTAGCGCCGGAGACGGCAAGAGTTGGATACAAAAAATGGAAAGTATATCTGGGGCGTTTACAACACTCCACCACTACGAAAAGATCTCGTCCCGAGATCTAGGACTGAAAGAACTCCGGGTACTCAGAACGGAGGTGATCCTCGCGTTCCCAGGTAGCTTCACGGTCGGAATGGTGTGACCACTTGACTTTGAGAAATTTGATTGACTTGTTGCGAGTTTTGCGTTCAGTCTCTTCAAGAATAGCAACTGGGTGCTCACGATAGGAGAGATCTTCTTGGAGCTCAATGTCCTCGAAGTTGACGGTGCGGTCAGGAGTCTTGAAGCACTTTCGAAGCTGAGAGACGTGGAACACATCATGAACATTTGCAAAGTTTGAAGGAAGCTCGAGTTGATAGGCGAGGTCGCCTCTCTTGCTGACAATCTTGAAAGGTCCCACGTATCTAGGGGCAAGCTTCCCTTTGATACCGAAGCGACGAGTACCTTTCATGGGAGAGACGCGGAGGTAAACATGATCTCCGATCTCGAAAACCAATTCACGGTGCTTACTATCATAGTAGCACTTCTGGCGGGATTGAGCTGCTTTGAGGTTATCACGAATGACTTTGCACATGTCTTCTGCTTCTGTGATTAAGTCATTACCCAGCAGCTGACGTTCACCGGTTTCGGACCAGTTGAGAGGGGTACGGCACTTCCTGCCATACAGAATTTCAAAGGGGGCCTTGCCCGAACTTGCTTGAAAGCTGTTGTTGTATGAGAATTCAGCATAAGGAAGACAATCCTCCCACTTCATGCCGAAGGAGATCACACAAGCCCTGAGCATATCTTCAAGAATCTGATTGACACGCTCGACTTGACTGCTTGTTTGAGGATGGAACGCTGTGCTGAAGCGGATGTTGGTGCCCATGGCCTTCTGAAAAGAATCCCAAAACTTGGAGGTAAAGATGCTGCCACGGTCTGAAGATATCACTTGAGGAATACCGTGCAGAGAGACAATGCGAGAGGTATAGAGTTCCGCCAATTGAGCTGCAGTGATTGACTCTTTGATAGGTAGAAAATGAGCCACCTTGGTGAGCTTGTCGATGACGACAAATATAGCATCATTGCCACGCTTGGACTTTGGAAAACCAGTCACGAAGTCCATTTCAATGTGGTCAAACTTCCATTCTGGAATGGCAAGAGGTTGGAGGAGACCAGCTGGCCTTTGGTGTTCTGCCTTCACTCTTCTACAGACATCACATTCGTTCACGAATTGAGCGATCTCGCGCTTCATTCGAGTCCACCAATAAGCTTGCTTGAGGTCCTGATACATCTTCGTACTACCAGGGTGGATGGAGAGGAGAGAGTTGTGAGCCTCGTTCATGATCACCTTACGAAGTTCACCTTTGGGCACAACAATTCGATCCTCGAAAAAGAGAGTGTCCTTGTCATCAAGTCGGTAGCACTTGTACTTGGACTGACTCTTTGCAATACCAATCTTCACCTTCTTCACCATAGCATCAAGAAGTTGGGCTTGGCGAATCTGGTCTTCTAAGGTAGGAGAGACTTGAAGGTTGGCGAGGGAACCTTGAGGAACAACTTGCAGATTAAGTTTGCGGAAAGCTTCACAAAGCTCGGGTTGACAAGGCTTGAGAATCAGACTGTTGCAATATGCTTTTCTGCTCAAAGCGTCAGCAATCACATTAGCCTTGCCTGGAGTATACTCGATACTCGGATTGTACTCTTGAATCATTTCGACCCATCGAGTCTGCCTGAGGTTGAGATTAGGCTGAGTGAAGATGTACTTGAGACTCTTATGATCAGTGAAAATATCCACTTTCCTTCCCAATAGAAGATGTCTCCAAGTCAACAAAGCGTGTACAACTGCCGCCAACTCGAGATCATGAGTGGGGTAGTTCTTCTCATTAGGTTTCAACTGGCGAGAGGTATAAGCAACAACTTTCTTCTCTTGCATCAGTACAGCACCGAGACCTTGGAGAGAGGCGTCACAAAAGACCTCGTACGGCTTGGTTTCATCAGGTGGAGTCAGAACTGGAGCAGTGATCAATTTCTCTTTCAAAGTGTTGAAAGCAATATCACACTCCGGAGACCAAATGTACTTGACGTGCTTCTGAAGAAGATTTGAGAGAGGCTTGGCGATCTTAGAAAAGTTTTCAACGAATCTTCTGCAATAGCTTGCGAGACCGAGGAAACTGCGGAGTTGCTTTACGTTCTGAGGAGGTTCCCAATTCACAATTGCAGACACCTTCTCAGGATTCACGGAAATGCCCTTGGCAGAGATGATATGACCAAGATACAGAACCTCGTCGAGCCAAAATTCACACTTGGAGAACTTGGCGTAGAACTGATGTTCTCTGAGTTTGTCAAGAACCAAACGCAAGTGCTTGGCATGATCTTTCTTGTTCTTCGAGAAAACCAGAATGTCGTCGAGATAGACCAGAACGAATTCATTGGTGTAGGGGTTGAAGATGAAGTTCATCATGCGAGAGAACGTCGGAGGAGCGTTGGCGAGGCCAAAAGACATGACGGTGTATTCATATGAACCAAAGCTTGTTCTGAACGCCGTCTTGGGAATATCTTGCTCACGAATACGAATCTGATGATAACCCATACGGAGATCGAGCTTGGAGAATACTTGAGCACCCTTGAGTTGTTCGAACAGCTCATTTATGTTGGGAAGTGGGTATTTGTTCTTGATGGTCTTCTTGTTTACTGGACGGTAATCAACACAAAGTCGACTCGATCCATCCTTCTTCTTCACAAAAAGAACACCACAACCCCACGGAGAAGTACTAGGCCGAATGAGACCCAATCTTTCTTGCTCATCGAGTTGTTTCTTCAGCTCCTTCAACTCTTCGGGGCCGAGCTTGTAAGGGCGTTTGCACACAGGTTCCGTGCCAGGCTCAAGTTCAATAACAAATTCAACCGGCCGGTTTGGAGGCATCCCTGGAAGTTCTTCTGGAAAGACGTCTTGATATTCGCAAACGACAGGAATTTGCGAAATAGCATCCAATTCACCCTTCTCATTGAGAGAAAACAACCGGATGGAATTATCTCGAGCGGCAAAGACAATGACATCCTCAGACGAATGAGTCAGTTGAATCTGCGTGGCTGCACAATCAAGCTGAGCTTTATGCTTAGAGAGCCAGTCCATCCCGAGAATAAGATCGATATCGGAATTACCAAGAACCATAGGAGAAGCAAGAAACTTGAAATCGCCCATCGTGATAGCGACATCTGGCACCTCCAGACTTGCGCTCAAACGTTTGCCCGGAGAAATGATATCCATATGTTTACCCAAATGAGAAGAAAAGAACTCATGCTTGGTAAAAAATGGCTTTGACATGAAACAATGCGATGCACCCGTGTCAAAAAGAACTTTTGCAGGAATATCATTAATAGGAAGGTTACCCATAATGACATCTGAAGAATCCTCAGCCTGAGCTGCATTCAGCATATTGACCTTGGCGTGCTTGGGATTGTGCTTGACCACAGCTGTACTTGCCGATCTGACAGGAGGAGGAGGAGGAAGACGCCTCTGGTTGGTACACTTGTTGGCATAGTGACCCTTCTGTTGGCACTTGTTGCACGTGACCTCTGAAAGCGGACGGTGATACGGAGCACTCGATCTTGGCGCTTGAGACGAAGATTTGTTCTGAAAGCCTGGGTTGGGTGGGTGGGAGAAACCACTGCCACCTTTGCTCTTCTGCTGATACGGCTGACGGAACGGAGGAGGAGGAAGCCAATACTTCTGCTGCTTGACCACTTGAGTAGAGGAAGAAGGAGTAACCTCTCTGGCACGCTTCCTGGAAGCATCACATCTCATCTGAGCAGCCTCTTGCTTCAGTGCCATGTTGTAGAACTCATCGTATCTCAACGGCTCAAAGAGGACAAGAGCGAGCTGAATTTCCTCACGAAGACCACCCCTGAACTGATAGATCATACTCTTCTCATCAGGAACATCCTGCTTGGCAAAACGGGCGAGCTTCTGGAACAACTTGTTGTAGTCATAGACAGACAAAGAGCCTTGCTTCAGATTGCGGAATTCCTGACGCTTACTCTCAATCACACTTTGAGGGATGTGATGAGCGCGGAAATCTTGACGGAAATCGTCCCAAGTGATAACACGTCCACCTCTGGAATCCTTGTACTGCTGGAACCACTCTGCAGCCTGATCTTTGAGCTGGAAAGAAGCGAACTTGACGAAATCTTCAGGCCTGACGTTGCTGCATTCAAAATGCTTGCCCAGATCCACTAGCCAATCGTCAGCGTCGGTAGCCTCAACACAACCGCTGAACGTCTTTGGGCCATTAGCAAGGAACTGGTTCAGAGTAGCAAAGTGGTGCTGATTATGGCCTTGATTCCCTTGATTGCCTTGATTGCGCTCTTGAAGGATTTGCATGATCAACTGTGTGTTTGCATTAGTAGCGGCCATCACAGCTTGCCATGCTTCCGGAGGAGGCGGAGGTGGAGGCGGATTAGGATTCGGAGTCGTGCGCGTTGGAGGAGCCATCCTGAAGAGGTTGACCACCATTAGCACATAGATAGACAACAATATAGAAGCTGAATCCAACGGAATGAAAATTGCAACATATAGTCTTCACATCCGAACAAAATGAACGAATGCATCCCTCTTCAAAAGATCACACATCCATAAATTGCGAAGCCACGAAGAATTAAGGTAGAGAGATAAATCAACAAGGTACGGATCAAGAACGAATAATCGGTAAGAAATCCCAATCTCAAACCAATATCCGTGGAAGAAGAACTAGAGCTACTAGATTTCCCACCTATGAAACTCCCGAACCTTTCCGGTTATGCAATCAGGTGTTGGGGATACAGGGGAAGCACAATATCTCACCCAAACTAGCAAACCCTACATCCAGCTGTATCCATCCTTCAACACATAACCAGGAAAACTTCGGAAACCATCTACCTCAACCTTCGAAAAGCATCCGTTATACAAGTTATGGCGATACTCCCGAACTCCCGCCCCAGTACTGGGTGGCGTCGAGGTTATCTCACCAACGAACTGCATAAAAGAGATTTTCGATGTCGGCGAACATATCTCAAGTATACCAGAATTGCAACGATAAAATTGTGACGACAACACCTCGGAGCTCAACTCCCCGGGACACTGCCACAACCCCTAAAGACAGGAGGCACCAAGAACAATGTTCTCGTCACAAAACCATCGGAACAAAACCAAGATACTCGCGTGAACCTAAAAAAATTTTTAGTGAAATTTGAGAAGAGAAGAGTCAAAACTCTACGCCAGGATGCCTTACCAGAGCGATGAGGAGACTGGGAAGTAAAAGAATTCCTAAGCTCTCCGAAATATAATTCCTAAGGACTCAAAACATTTTTCTAGACACAACTCGGCTGCTAAAAACGATCAAGCAATGGGGCTCCTAAGGTCGGGGATGGCTCTGATTACCAACTTGTAACGCCCTCGATGCGGCTATAGCTCCCACGTGTCGAGGCACGGCTTAGAGGCATAACCGCATTGAAAGCAATGTCGCAAGTCAGGCAATCATTACAACATCCCATGTAATACATAATAAAAAGGGGGAGATAACATAGTTGGCTTACACTCGCCACGTCACATCAGAGTACATAAATAACATCCATCAAACAAGCACTCATGGCCCGACTACGGCGCCAAAATAGAAAAGACCCCCAACATGCGACAAGGTCCTGAATCGATAACCCCAACTAGGCACCACTACTGATCATCCGGAAAAGAAACATAGTATCGCTGAGAGTCCTCGTCGAACTCCCACTTGAGCTCGTACTCGTCACCTGGAGCGGACTCACCTGGACCTGCATCTGGAGTTGTAGTATCTGTGAGCCACAGGGACTCAGCAATCTCACACCCACGCGATCAAGACTATTTAAGCTCATAGGAATGGATAAGGCCAATATGTGTGGAGCTGCAGCAAGCGACTGGCATATGTGGTGGCTAACTTATACGCAAAAGAGAGCGAGGAGAGAAGGCGAAGCACGAGCGAGAAGCTAAAGGAACATCCTGCGCAAGCATAACTCCAACACCGTGTCCACTTCCCGGACTCCGCCGAGAAGGGGCCATCACGGTAACACACACGGTTGATTCATTTTAATTAAGTTTAATTAAAGTTATCTACAACCGGACATTAACAAATTCCCATCTGCCCATAACCGCGGGCACGGCTTTCGAAAGATCAATCCCTGCAGGGGGGTCCCAACTTAGCCCATAACAAGCTCTCACGGTCAACGAAGGAATAGACCTCCACCCAAGACACACCGATCAGACTCGGTATCTCGGTACAACAAGATGATTCGGCAGGTTAAAACAAGTCCAGCAACACCGCCCGAATGTGCCGACAAATCCCGATAGGAGCTGCACATATCTCTTTCTCAGGGCACGCTCGGATAGGTCAAGCTACGAGTAAAACCAAACCTCAAGTTTCCCCGAGGTGGCCCCGCAGGCTGCCTGGTTCGGACCAACACTCAGAGGAGCACTGGCCCGGGGGGGG
>NC_057795.1:93424981-93444595 GCF_018294505.1 Triticum aestivum | reverse complement strand
GGAGGTCGCCGGGGGGGGCGGCGCCGGCAAGGAGGCAGCGGAGGGGCGCGGGAGCCGAGGCGGGGAGCGGCCGGGCGGCGAGGTGCCCGCGGCGGCGGCAACCTCCGGCTGGGGCGGCGACGGCGGCCGCGGCGGCGGCCGGCCGGGGAGAAGACGGCGGCGGGGCGCGGGACAGGGCGCGGCGGCGGTTCGGGCCGCGGGGGCCCCGCACGGGCCTCGCGGGCCCGCGGGCGGCGGCGAACTGGGGACCGGGCGGCGCCACTAGGAGGCCGACACGTGGCGGCGGACGGGGAGGCCGGACATGTCCGTCGGCGGCGGTTGTGTCCGACGGCGGCCGGAGGAGTTTTTTAGGGTTTCGGGAAGAGGGAGAGATCCGAAAACGGAGGGGTGTATATATAGGCATAGAGGGAGCTAGGAGAGTCCAAATGAGGTGCGGTTTTCGCCCACACGATCGTGATCGAACGCTCTAGGACATGGAGCAGAGTTTGGTGGGTTTTGGGCCAAATTTGGGGGGTGTTGGGCTGCAACACACACGAGGCCTTTTCGGTCCCTCGGTTAACCGTTGGAGTATCAAACGAAGTCCAAATGACCCGAAACTTGACAGGCGGTCTACCGGTAGTAAACCAAGGCCGCTTGGCAAGACTCGGTCCAATCCGGAAATGTTTAAACCCCACACGAGAAAGAAAGGTAGAAATGACCACCGGAGGAGAACGAAACGCCGGAATGCAAAACGGACAACGGGGAAAATGCTCGAATGCATGAGACGAACATGTATGCAAATGCAATGCACGTGATGACATGATAAGAGATGCACGAAAAAGAAAACAACACACGGAGACAAAGACCCAAACCCGAGAAATAAATATAACTTAGCGCCGGAGACGGCAAGAGTTGGATACAAAAAATGGAAAGTATATCTGGGGCGTTACACTCTGTGCGTCTAACTGATGACGCCATCAATGAAATGAAAAAGTCCCTTCTGAATGAAGACCCGACAGACTGCAGCAAAGTGGGTCTGAACCCTTTCTACGAACTTAACCCTGCACCAAAGTTGAGTCTTTAAATTACTTACTTTCCCTTCAGCACTCCAATATTCTACTAACTCGCTCTGATGACTGTCACAGGCTGAAGATGATTTTTGGAAGAAGAAATATGACCATGAAGCTGCCAAAAGGGCCAGGGCTACCAAGAAAGCCGCCAAGAGAACCGCCAAGAAGAATAGGAAGAAGACCAGTACTTCCGAGCTATTTGAATTGGCCGACAGCTCTGAGTCGGAGGTAGCTCTTGATTCTCTTGGCTCCTTTTTCAACTATCTTATTGACATTAATTATCATTAGGATGACACAGGGACCAATCAAGCAATCGAGGAAGAGGCAACTATCATTTCCTCCGACTCTGAGCCAACACAGAAAATTCGAAGAGTAACCCGGAAAGTAAGCTTTTCACACCCCTTAGCTCATCTAGATCCTCACTTTCTTTTGAAGCAACAGTAGCACGAGAGCCGGTGACAAACTCGGACCAGTGGTGGCGAAGAATTATCTTCCGGCTTACCGGACACTCCATGGAAATGTCGAAATGAGGTTATCCTTGATCTAAATTTCTTCTTATCCTCTGGCGGGTCTCATCCGCCGACCGCTTAATTCTTTCGATTCAAATTATCAGGAAACATCTCGCTCCTCTTCCGGCGACTCATCACAGTCCCATCTGCCGGCTTTCAAACAGCTCCTGGGTAATAACAAATACTTATTATTTGCTTCTTACGCTCCTTTATATTTATAGTGACCTCTCATGACCCATGTAGTGGAAAGGCCAAGCCTAGCAAGAAGGCAAGGGTGACCAAGCCGGCTGATGACCCCAAAGTCAGTGAACCGAAGCAACAAGTTCCAGCGCTTGAAACCTCAGCCCCTCAACCAGAGAACTAGTTCTTGACGTTCCACCAGTGACTCCTGACCCTTCTATCAACCAAGCGACCAATGATCCCTTAAATACTGAATCATCCAGCCCAATTAAACTGGTTGAGACACATGATGATGATGTGGTGATTACCAGCACCGGCTTTAAAGAGCCGGGAAGATCTACTGTCTTAGCCAAGCACTCTGCCAAGGAAGAACAGATTGAACGGTGCAAAGTGAGATTTGACGTTGCCAACTACTCTCAACTGAGCATTGGTGAAGTATATTCTGGATATCTCAATCAAGTGCACACCAGTCGCGATCTTGAAGTTGACATGGTGAAGCAGATGCATAAAAAATTTGAGGTATGAACTCTTTCTTTATTGATTTATGCACATCCTGTTAGCCCCCAAGTCTATTGTTTATAATGAAATTGAATATGCTGTAGACTTAAATTAACCATGAGTATGAATAATACCCTTTGATAGAACTCTCCAAAATACGGCTTACCCCATCCGGGTTAAAGCAAATTTGTAAGGATTAACACTGAATCCGTAGCCCCCAAGGGTCGGTTTAATCGGCATGAATGAGCCGGTCCTTTGTATCCTTGTGTATAAAGCAGACTTTACTTGTGTCGCCCTCATGAACGGATCATTATAAAGTGTTGAAAAGACAACCTATATGCATTAGCCCCCAAGTGCCAAGTACTCTTGCTCGCAAAATGCTTGGGACTTCTTTCCTGTAATCCAAATATAAATATGATTTTGAACCGGTGTATGTACAGGACACCACTGCTCAACTTCAATCTCAATTAACTGACATGAAAGCCCGGCTGGAGGTGCAAGAATATGAGACCCAAAAGGCCGACTCAAAATTCCAATTTAGCGTGGCTGAAACGGAAAAGCTGAAGACCAGTTTTGAGGTTGAAAGAAACACCTATGCTGAAGAAAAAACTGCTTTGGTACAGCGGGCGGAGAAGGCGGATGCGACTCTTGATGAGGTAACCACTGAGTTGACCGGCATAAAACGGCATGTATCTCAGATGGTTTCTGCTATCTTTGGTGAGCCGCCTTGCTAGTATCAAATTTGAATATATTTCTTGACTTTATAAGCCGCCTCTAACCAATCCATGACTATGATTCAGGTCCAAGGAGCACCAATCTGAGCCAAGAGATGCTTGTAAAGCTCAAGGCTGTTTACACCCTCGTTGAGCAGCTCTATACTGGGACTCAGCGCGCACTGGACACAATTCTCCGGCTAATCAAGAACCTACTATCTTGGTTGATGTCTTGAGGAAGTTTTCTGTTCTGCGTGAGCGGTTTAATGAGATGAAGCAATCATCTACAAGATTCGGTGCTGTGACCGCCTTAAGCCGAGCCAAAGCATGGCTACCAGAGCTAGACCCGGCTGATATATCTACCGGGTATCCAAGCGTGAAAGAAGATGGCACTCCCTTTGAGAAGAAAGACGTTGCCACCTGCGTGAAGGAGATACGTCCCCTGGCCAGTCTGATTGCCAATGAAACAGATCTGTCCAGATATCAACCGGCTTATGACATGGAAAATCAGAAGCTGCCTACACCGTCTTATAAAATGATGGATCTAATTCCCCTAATTTGTAAGCACACTTTTGCTCCTGAAGTTGACCCGTCCGAGCTTATTGATGGTGAAGCTGAATTTCAAGCCTTAAATATCATTGACTGGTCATCACTAACCTTCCAGGAAGCAGAAGAGGATGAAGAAGTGGAGAAGGGTGATCTGGAAGCTTCAAGCCATCAGAGCCAAGAAGATTGATCCGCTGGGCGGTTCATATATTTGATCTTTTGAAAAACACTTAATCATTTTGGCTCCTTGAGTCATGTAATAGGCTAGCAAAAACTTTGCTCTGTCGTGCCATCGTGCACGTTTATGCTTTGCCCAATGCTGTTTGAGCCGCCACTTGACAATTATCTTTTTATACTTATCTTGACTTTGATTTGTGCAGATAAAACTTAGAATTATCCTGCACACAAGTAAATCACAAGAGCTCTAGCGGTTTACCACAGGGCGGGTCATAACATCCCATGCATAATAACTGATGTGTAAAACAATGTGTAAATGGGGCCGATTTAGTCATAATTAGATATAATCATAACAAATATAATACCTGTGATATTGAATCATACTGTCGGCTTATGATACCAATGTAGTAAGGGTGATAATCCAAGACTTAGAAGCCAATACTTCCAAGTATTTAATATCATCATTTACTGGCGACTTATCGTCCAAAGCCAGGCCGGGTTAACAGAGAACACGGGTATGCTTCAAATATGAGCTGTGAGAATTGAGACTACATAGCCTAAATAACTTTAAATCATATGTCAAGATGGTATCAAGATGAACCGAAAAAATGTTCAAAAAACCATGCAAAAACGAGAAAACGAGGCTATGCTTCGAATACGAGCAGGAAGCCGGACCAAAAGGGTTATTTGATAGCTATGCTTCGAATACGAGCAGGAGCCCCCAAGTGCTTGGTGGCCTTGGGCCGATCAAAAGGGTAACGACAGCTATGATTCAAATACGATCAGGAAGCCCCCTAGTGACCATGAGGTTTTGTCATTGCGCCAATCAAGAGGGTAATGACAACTATACTTCGAATACGAGCAGGAAGCCCCCAAATGACTTCAGCATTGCGCCGATCAAGAGGGTAATGACAACTATGATTCGAATACGATCACGAAGCCCCCTCTTGACCATTATGATGAAAAAGACTCATTATTCTTGGAAATGAAACAACAGAGGCCCTGCTTTATCAGGGATGTCGGCTTTATTATAATCATCATAATATATACATCATCCAAATATGTACATCATGAGAGCTAGTGGCTCAAGTGTAGTAAGGCCGAAGATGAGCAATATTCCACGGCCGGCGGGTCTCCTCCTCCGACTTACGTGTGTCCTTGTGGTCTCGGATATCAATAAGGTAGTATGACCCATTGTTCAGATTCTTGCTGACCATAAAGGGTCCTTCCCAAGGTGGCGATAGCTTGTGCATATCAATTTGATCCTGGATGAGCCGGAGCACCAAGTCACCTTCTTGAAAGATTCTGGTCTTAACCCGGCGGCTGTGATAACGGCGTAGATCTTGTTGGTAAATCGCCGAGCGAGCCGCCGCAAGGTCACGCTCCTCATCTAACAGATCGAGTGCATCCTGACACACTCGTTCATTATCAGCCTCAACATAAGCCACCACGCGGGGCGAGTCGTGACGGATGTCACTAGGGAGAACCGCCTCTGCCACTACAAGAAAACCTGCCTGTAAAGACGCAATATTCCATAACTAGAGACGTGTTATTTCATCTCTAGGCAACTTTAGAGTCGACTTAGTAAAGCGTCCTTGGAGTGTCTCCCCACGGACCGTCTCAAAACATGTAGACATGCTGGCTAAGCGTGTGTACATGGCATGAGACGCTATATTGGGACGTCCAAAAGCGTCTCTAGATATGTAGAGTCGTTCTGTTAGATGCGCTTATGACGTCTCTACTCACAAAGTCGTTTCATTCGTCATGGGCCCTGACCTGATTCTTATACACGCTATGTAGAGATGTTATATTCGACTCTAAATATACACGTGATCCTTTGTAGGTACGTAATATTTTACTTTAAAATTATTTAATTTATTTTGACCTTGTACTTCATCATTTTAAATCCATTTACTTTATCATACAACATGCCTATGCAGAATGATCGACAAATATTATCATATAAAGGCATCAACCAATATCACCAGTCACATTCATAAGCAATAAATATCATTATATAAAGGGATCCACACATATCACCAATTGTATTCACAAGCATCCCATTCACATAATTTAATTAGTAGAACAAACATCTTGAGTTTAGAACTGAATAAAATCAGTGAAAGATCTGAATAATTAAGAATCATACAAACTAGAACTGAGTTTCCTATGAAGCTAAAGTCTTTACATAATACATAATATGTGTCCATTTAAAAGTTATTCTTCTATAGTTGCTCATGGCTCTTGCAATACACTCCTTTTCTAAATTTGAAGCTTTCCTGAAAAAGAAAGACAGAAAAATTTAGAACGTAAGCTTTAAGACTAGCTTGAGAAGAATTGGATATTTCCTTCTTTCTCAGAATGCATTAGCCTTGTTGACCCTGAGAGTACAAAACATAGATATTTTTTATAACAAAGCAGGAAATTATGTGCGCGTGCACACACACACACACACACACACACACACACACACACATTAGCAACAGTATGCTCATGTGGTGAAGATATACTGGTACAACCCTCTTTGATTCTAGTGCAATTGCTAGGATGGAATTCTTGGCTAGTGAACTGCTTGTCCAATAAAGTTGATTCTGCATAGCCTTGTTGACCCTGTCAAATTTCACCTCCACACAGCCAGGAATTGCATCTTAGCCTCTAAGGTGTAACCTAAGGTGTGTGTGTGTGTGCGTGCACGCGCGCATAAATTAAGTGTGAGAATAAACTAGAATATTTAGACCTGCATAGCACTCATTTGATCGTGCATATTGCCAGGTGATTCTTCAACTTTGCTATGTGATTCACTGCCAACAACTTGTTTGTTGAGATCAACCTGAAACAAGAACATGATAATAGTATATTAATACTCATACTTCTATCTTTTCAGAAAGAAATGTGGTTTAGATACCAACTTCATCACTTCCCGCAGTTACAAATTATTTGGCCAATCCTCTCCAGAAATTTTTGCTTCGGGAATGAACGGGTCATAGCCAACTCATCGGTCATTTTCTACGCTTTCTCCTAGTGCCTGTTGTGCAAAGTGGATATTTCCTTCTTTCTCAGAATGCTGAACAAAAGTTAGTCCATTAGAAACTTCTATTTCGCTCCAATACTTATCACCATAATACCCTCGAAGTTTTTTCGCCTCTTCCCCATGCACACTTTTAAATACTTATCTATAATCACTGAATGGAAGGCTCCCACTGTTATCTTTCTTTCTTTCTTCCAGTTTCTCCTATTGAAATAAATACAAATATCTCATTAGACTAACTATTAAACAAAAGAATTTACTTTAATCACAAGACGAAGTATACCATCACTATCTTCGTTTTCGCATTTTTCTATTTACCATCCTTCTGCTTATGAGCTTCATCCCATAGTTCAATCTTGCTAACCTTTCAACTGCTCTTGATTTCCTTTTCAACAAAGTAAATTAGGATGTTTGTTAATGTTTCTGTTGGAACATATTCAGTTCTCTTCACTAACAAAGCTTTTCTAAGACATCTTTAGGAAGATTTTTTTACCATTTCTCTTCTAAGCCTAGCATGGCTTTCTTCCCGGTTGTGTGTGGATGCTTTTGCTTCTTTGCACACTCAGTGTTCCTTTCGCATAATTTCTGGGAAAACAACACATCTAGTCAATACTAATGTCACCAAACTAGTTATGAACAATAGATTAAGTATGAGAATAGAATGCATAATCATGTGTGAATCCTGGAACCAAAACTCAACAAGAGTATCACATTGATGTTCATTAACACATTTGGGAACACTTGCTACAATTTCAGCCAAAGACCTCTTGTTATGATTGAAATATTTATTCTTCAAACAATACTTATACGCTCTCCATTTTTTGTTAATAGTCAATAGGATCCGGTCTCGTGTAAGTTGTTTCGTCTCATTGGGGTAGATAAATTTCTCCTTCAAAAATTAAAATTGGCAGTCAGCAAAGTCAAATTAACAGTCTTGAATAGTGCTATGAAAATTTTACCTCAAAATTCCTGTAAAAACTGCCGCACATCTCCATTTGGCCCTGCATGCAAGACTATTACAATGGCATATAAATGGACCATATACATCACACTAGGTATGTGCTTAAACATGTTTTTAGCTCACAAATTATTTTAAATTGGCTAGTAGATTCAGGAGGCTTGTTTGGTAATAGATCATCAATCTCTGGAGGGCCTTGTAATTTTCTTCATTTGGTTGTACACTTTCAGCAGCTTGCACTGGGATGTTTAGGCTTCGAAGCCATCAAGGTATCCTCGACATAATATCTTCATAAAAAATGTGAAAATCATATGTTACGGTCATGCATAGAAACATATGGCAAGTCATGCATTGCACTGCATTATCTAATACACAAGTAAACCATGAGAAATCCAATAGGAACCTAGCAGACACTACAATAAAACCGCATAAATATCAAATGGATCTAGCAGAAATAGACCGCCTTCTGTGCAGAGAGCTAAGTCTACTTATATGTCATCTTGTCCACATTAGTTTACACGTCTGATGTCAATATACATGTAGAAGTTACTGCAACACACATAGCAACATACAAACCTGTGAACAACAATCT
Source organism: Triticum aestivum (assembly GCF_018294505.1). Lineage (NCBI taxonomy): Eukaryota > Viridiplantae > Streptophyta > Magnoliopsida > Poales > Poaceae > Triticum > Triticum aestivum. The sequence goes on along the minus strand of NC_057795.1, from coordinate 93,436,345 downwards.
TTTAGTGCAAAATTTGAGAGCTGCTGATTGAAAGCTCCCTTCAGCTCAGATGCAAGAATCAAAACTAATGATATAGTGGGACTGCACTAAGATGAGGTAGGAAATAGGACAGAATAAAATTACTACAAAATAGCAGAGTACGTTGTAGCCTGTACAACTAAACACTATCATGTTTTATGCTCCAGATAAATGAAATGTGAGGTTATTTGCTCAGCCAATCTAACACCACTTCTACTACTTTTGAGTTTTTCCATATACAAATTTGATTGGACCAAATAGTGCTTACTTCCTTCAAGAAAATCTGTCAGAATTCATTTCTGGGAAAGCAAACAATTCGACAAACACTTATAGTGCATTGCCTACATGTAGGAAGTAGGAGACGAATGAGAAGAGGATCGAGACTTGAGATGAACAAATGAAGGAGGCCACTTTGGTTTATATAATGATGACAAAACAGTAAGGGCTATGGGATTCAAGGCATCACCTCCTTTGACGTGTTGGACACTGAAGATGCTGGATGGAGCGACTGCTTGCAGGGCGGTGTGCCGGCGGAATACGCGGTGGAACTTCGGGTGAAGGATGAGACCGGCGTGGATGCGGCTTCATGACAGTGAGGACGACGTCGGGAGGAGCACGACTTCATGACGGAGAGGACGACGGACACCGACGGGGCTCCAGCTACCGAGCTTGTCGATGGAGGAAAACGGGAGTCGGCTGCAGGCGGAGCTAGTGGGGGAGGGAAGCGCTTGAGGGTTAGGCTGCTACCGCTCGGTGTGCGGGAATGGGCGGCACACCGGGTGGTGTCGCCGGCGCAGATTGGAATCAGGAGGTTGGGTAAATGGGGGAGGTGGGCAGAAGGCGTGCGGCGTGGAAAAATATCCGGTGTCATATGCGGAGATAAAAGTTTGAGAGACGCGGGGAGCCTTGCACGGTAAAGAAAATAAATTTGTAAGACCAACTTTCGTTAAACGAAAATAGTCTGGGACATCAAATTGTTTTTTAGGTCCGTGAACGTCAAATTTGGTTAAGCACAGATATTGAACGTCAATAGTTCGGGAGCGCAAATTAACCACATATATGGGTTGTGTTAAAAAAACAATGGACAAATTTTTTTCCGGGTGTTCCATTTATTGGCTCAATATCTATTCTTCATTATTTTTGCAAAAATATCAAACCTTTTTTTGGAAAAAACTTCTGATCTATTCATCATCTATCAAGGCAGTACAAAGAACACTACAAGTAAAAATTATATCCATATTCAGATTTGTAGACTACCTAGCAACAACTACAACCAATGAAGCGATCTGATGGCGTGCCGCCGTTATCGCCTCTCGCTCGATGGAGCCAAGCAAAACTTGTTGTAGTAGACAATTAGGAAGTCATCGGGCTAAGCCCAATAGAAACAGCGCACCAGAACAAGAACCATCACCCATAAAGAGAAGCGTAGAATGGAAGGATGTAATATGAAGACACACAAACACAACCGAACGAAGACCGGATCCAAGTGAATCTATCAAAGACAAACCCTGAACGAATCCCACAAGATCCGCCGGAGATGCACCTCCACATGCCCCCCGATGATGCTAGACGCACCGCCAGAACGGAGGTAAGCTGGTAGAACCTTATTCCAACTTCAGGGAGTTGTCGTCGTCTCGTCTTCATGAGGAGTGCACAAACCCTAAACATACGCGAAAAATATCTAGAAAACAGAGCAAGTCCTCCCGTCGGCAAGCGCCAAGATCCACCGCGCTTTCACGGCTCTAAGGTCACATAAGACCTAACCCTGCGACGGCTCCGACGGGAAGCGTGAAATCTCATATTCACTTACAGCCACAAGACACACAAGCCGAAGTGTTACTTTATTGGGCAATATACATATCCAAGTAATATCCACAAAGTTGAATAAGAAGTATAAAGGCAGTGGAAGATCGAAGAGGCGGAGTGCGACAAACAACAATAAGGCTGGCATTCTCGAGCTATTGGTGTGACTTAGGCTGGACAAAACGAGCGGGCTTTTTGGCATGCATGTGGCTCCCTCGGGACCGGACCATTTGGTCCTACCCGCGGTTCCTATTTAATACGACGGTCGATGGTTGTCGACCAAACCTGCAACCCCCTTGGTCACTACGTGTATTTGGCCTGGCCAAATAGTGCATGCTCCCTCTTCTGATTTTTTTGTTTTTCTTTTGATGTTTTATTTTTGTTTCCTTTTTAATTTATTTTTCCTTTTATTTTTCCTTTTTCATGTTTGTTTTTCTTTCCTTTTTTTATTATTCAATTTTTTCCTTTTTCATTAGGCAAACATCTTTTTCAATTTGAGAACATTTTTCGAATTTTGTGAATCTTTTTCAATTCAGGATTACAAAAGGGTTCTAAAATAACAAAAAATTGTGAAAGGTGAATTTTCAAAAATAGTTCTTGAATTCAAACTATTTGTAATTTCAAAAGAATGAACATTTTTAAATTTTAATGATCTTTTAAATTTGCATTTCTTATAATAATTAAAAATATTTGTATTTAATAAAGAAATTTTAAAATAGATGAACAGTTTTAGAATTGATGAACAAAATTTGCATTCATGAAAAAATTAAAATAATGTAAGGACACAATTTCAATTTATGGACAGTTTTCTGAAACAATGAACAAAAGTCGAATTTTATGAACATTTTTTAGTTCGATGAACAAATTCTGAAATTTGATGAACATTTTTTTAATCCAACGAACAGAAAATTGAATTCGATGAACATTTTTTTACAAAGATGAACAATTTTTTTTAATCAATGAATAAAGAAATGTTGGGGAATTTAGAAAGAAAATTCGTGAAAAATGAGAAAGTAAAGAAGAAAAAAGAGAAAAGAAAAAGGCTAAAAGGAAAGAAAAGAAGGAAACAGATAAAACGAAAAATAGAAAAAAAAACGAAAGGAAAAAAAGGAAAAATGGGACAGCCGATGCGAACGTCCAGAGCGCGAGAGGGGTTCGCGCCAGCTCGGAATATTCTATTTGACGTGCAATGCGTCAAACTGCCGTCACTTCACACAGGGGAGCTACCAGCAGGAACGCGATGGGCAGGTCCAGTTTTACGAAGACAAGTGCACGTACAACCACAACTAGCCAGCCGGTCTTGGGAACATTTTAGAAGGTTCCCTGAAGCATTTTTTCTTTTACTCTTTTTTCTCTTTCTTTCTTTTTTGTTTCTGTTTCTTCTTTATTTTTTCTTTTCTTTTTTTCGTTTTCTGTTTCTTTATTCTTCTTTTTTCCTTTATCCTTTTCAAGGTTATTATCTCTTTTTTAAACCAAGTTCATGTTCGAAAATTGTTCTTAATTTTAGAAAAAAATTCTTGCTTTTGAAAAATGTTCAACATTTCAAAAAAATATTAGTTTTTCTAAAGTGGTTATAAATTAAAAAAAATGTTTGGAATTGTCATAGAGTGTTCTTGTTTTCAGAAAATGTTGTGAACGCTTTTGTTCAAAATTATCAAAACTTTTTGGAAAATAGTTGGGCTTTACAAAAGTATTGCCAATTTCAAAAATTGTTCGCAAATTGCAAAAAATGTTTAGGTTTTCATTTTTTTCCAGTGTTTCAAAAAATGTCCCAGTTTCATAAATTGTTCACAAATTTCAACAAATGTTCGTGTTTTCAAATTTTGTTCAGGATTCTCAAAATATTTTTGCATCTCCAAATTTCATTTTGGAAAAATGATCCCGTATCAAGAAGTCGTCATGATTTTCAAAAAAAGTTCCTATTTTTGAATATATTATTGTTTTTAAAAAATTTGTTTACAAATTTGGAAAGTGTTTGAGTTTCATACAACATTCCATTTTTTGAAAAAAATTGCTTTTGAAATTCCTAAAATAATACGGATCTGCGCAGGCTGTTGGTTCTTTTTTGTTGACGCTACCATATTCTCATATACGATTGCTAGTTCAGTTGGTAGTAGCAGGTCGTGTATAGCTCTTGATCCCTTGTTCGAATCCCCGTGATAGCGATTTTTTTGCACCACATTGTACGTTCGATTTGCCGCATAGAGTGGCCTATAGGAGGTCCCGACCTGCGCGCCGTATAGGATCCCTGTTTGCTCGGTCGGACCAAGAAAAAGTCTAAGCCCACGCCACAACCACTCTAGGCTAGGGCAGATGTTGTGCTATGTTCGTTCGCTCTTCCTACTTCGACGCTCGGTTCACACAAACATAGTGCTACCGTCAGCCATCTCCCCCTGCCCCCTTCCATTCCGCCGACGCCTAACCCTGTTCTTAATCACTATACAAAATATGATTATTCAAAGTTTAGTCCAACTACTTTTAATAGCTATTCGAGTTTAAAATGTGATTATTCAAAGATTTCTTAAGTCTTTTTCTGATTTTTTTTGCGGGGTAAAGATTTCTTAAGTCTAAGATAAGAATAGAGTCGCACGCTAAAACGTCTCACAAATCGTCTCAAATTAAGTACTTATTTTCTTAAAGGCTAATTATAAGGAAAAGCTTGTTGCGCTCCATAAGCGTCTTAAGAAGCGTCTTTAGGTCACTAGTGTCCATGGGCGTAGAGTCGAATAAAATAGCGTCCCAGAAAAAGCGACCATACATGGTGTTTTTGTTGTAGTGGCTCCGTAAACCATGAAGAAAGGCGTGCAACCCGTAGATCTGTTGGGGGTAGTATTGATACTCCATAACACTGAAGGTAACTCATCCACCCAACAACCCGACGTTCTCTGCAAAGGAACCATAAGACGGGGCTTGATGCCTCTCAAAATTTCTTGATTGGCTCTTTTGGCTTGACCATTGGATTGAGGGTGAGCCATTGATGATACATCAAGTCGAATATGCTCACGTTGACAAAACTCCTTCATAGCACCCTTGGACAGATTATTGTCATTATCAGTTATAATACTGTGGGGAAAGCCAAAGCGAAAAATCACCTTTTTGATGAATTGAACCGCCGTTGCCGCGTCACACTTACTGACCGGCTCTGCTTCGACCCACTTTGTGAATTTGTCCACTGCCACCAAAAGGTGGGTCTTTTTGTCCTTGAACCTTTCAAAAGGCCCAACCATATCAAGCCCCGAGACTGCAAACGGCCAAGTAATTGGAATCATCCTCAATTCTTGAGCCGACACGTGAGCTCGCCGTAAAAATTTCTGACAACCATCACATTTACTGACCAAATCCTCACCAGCATGAACCGTGAGCCAATAAAATCCATGACAAAAAGCTTTAGCCACAAGAGATTTAGAGCCAGCATGATGACCACAATCTCCTTCATGAATTTCACGAAGAATTTCACGACCCTCTTCAGGAGAAACACAACGTTGAAACGTCCCAGTGACACTGCGATGGTGTAACTCTCCATTAGCAATTGTCATTGACTTAGACCACCGGGTTATTTTCCTGGCCAAAGTTTCATCCTCAGGTAACTCGCCCCAGGTCATATAAGCCAAATATGGAACTATTCAATCAGGGATAGCATGAAGAGCTGCCACCAATTGTGCTTCCGGGGTCAGGAATAGCCAGATCTTCCTCTATAGGCAATTGGACAGAAGGGTTATGCAGAATATCCAAGAAAATGTTAGGTGGCACCGGCTTACGCTGAGACCCCAACTGGCTTAAGGCATCAGCCGCCTCATTTTTCCTGTGATCAATGTGTTCAATTTGATAACCCTTAAAGTGCCCAGCAATAGCATCAACTTCGTGGCGATAAGCCGCAATGAGTGGATCCTTGCAATCTCATTTGCCCAAAACTTGCTGAGACACCAAGTCTGAGTCACCGAAACATCTCACCCGGCTTAAGTTCATCTCCTTAGCCATCGAAGACCATGGAGCAAGGCTTTATACTCGGTTGCATTGTTAGTACAGGGAAACATCAACCTTAAAACATAACAAAACTTGTCACCTCGAGGGGAAGCTAAGACAACTCCAGCCCTCAAGCCCTCCAATTGCTTAGACCCATCAAAGTGAATAGTCCAATATGTGTTATCTAGCTTCTCTTTAGGCATTTGCAGCTTCGTCCAGTCGTTGATGAAATCCACAAGTGCTTGAGATTTGATGGCCGTGCGAGACATATAGTTTAAACCATGAGGTCCAAGTTCAATGGCCCACTTGGCTACTCGACCTGTAGCTTCTCTGTTTTGGATAATATCCCCTAAGGGAATAGAACTGACCACAGTGATGGGATGACCCAAAAAATATTGCTTAAGCTTCGGACTGGCCATGAACACCCCATATACGAGCTTCTGCCAGTGCATATATCTATGCTTGGACTCAATAAGCACTTCACTGATATAGTAAACCAGTCGTTGAACCGGATATTCCTTGTCTGCTTCCTTTCGTTCCACCATAACAGCGACACTGACTGCTCGGGTGTTAGCAGTCACCTATAACAACAATGGCTCCTTATCAATAGGAGCAGCCAGGACCGGCGGCTCAGCTAGCTGTTTCTTCAAAGCTTCAAACGCGTTATTAGCAGCATCACTCCAGACAAATTTATCTGTTTTCTTCATCATCTGGTATTAGCGGTATGACCTTCTCACCCAACCGGCTTATGAACCGGCTTAAGGCAGCAATACGACCTGCCAGGCGTTGAACATCATTGATACACGCTGTCTTTCCCAGGGAGGTAATGGCCTTGATCTTCTCCGGGTTAGCCTCAATGCCTCTGTTAGAAACTAGAAAACCCAAAAGCTTGCCTGCTGACACATGATACGTCCATTTTGCATCATGCTTTATATCGATATTTATTGCATTATGGGTTGTTATTACACGCTATGTCACAATACTTATGCCTATTCTCTCTTATTTTACAAGGTTTACATGAAGAGGGAGAATGCCGACAGCTGGAATTCTGGGCTAGAAAAGGAGCAAATATTAGAGACCTATTCTGCACAACTCCAAAAGTCCTGAAACTCCACGGAAGTTATTTTTGGAATTAAAAAAATACTGAGCGAAGAAAATATCAAAGGGGGCCCACACCCTGGCCAAGAGGGTGGGGGCGCGCCCTACCCCCCTGGGCGTGCCCCTGCCTTGTGGGCCACCTGGCAGGCCTCCGGTGCCCATCTTCTGCTATATGAAGTCTTTCACCTTGGAAAAAATCATAAGAAAGCTTTTGGGACGAGACACCGCCGCCACGAGGCGGAACCTTGGTGGAACCAATCTAGGGCTCTGGCGGAGCTGTTCTACCGGGGAAACATCCCTCCGAGAGGGGGAAATCATCATCATCGTCATCACCATCGATCCTCTCATCGGGAGGGGGTCAATCACCATCAACCTCATCACCAGCACCATCTCCTCTCAAACCCTAGTTCATCTCTTGTACCCAAAGTTTGTCCCAAAACCTCAGATTGGTACCTGTGGGTTGCTAGTAGTGTTGATTACTCCTTGTAGTTGATGCTAGTTGGTTTATTCGGTGGAAGATCATATGTTCATATCCTTAATTCATATTAATACCCCTCAGATTATGAACATGAATATGATTTGTGAGTAGTTACGTTTGTTCCTGAGGACATGGGAGAAGTCTTGCTATAAGTAGTCATGTGAATTTGGTATTCGTTCGATATTTTGATGAGATGTATGTTGTCTCTCCTCTAGTGGTGTTATGTCAACGTCGACTACATGACACTTCACCATTGTTTGGGCATAGAGGAAGGCATTGGGAAGTAAGAAGTAGATGATGGGTTGCTAGAGTGACAGAAGCTTAAACCCTAGTTTATGAGTTGCTTCGTAAGGGGCTAATTTGGATCCATATGTTTCATGCTATGGTTAGGTTTGCCTTAATACTTCTTTTGTAGTTGCAGATGCCTGCAATAGGGATTAATCGTAAGTGGGACAGTACCCAAGAACCGGTCCACCCACATACCAAATTATCAAAGTAACGAACGCGAATAATATGAGCGTGATTGTGACGCCCCTGATTCAATCGTACACTAATCATACACGCAAACGTGTACGATCAAGATCAGGGACTCACGGGAAGATATCACAACACAACTCTAAAAATAAAATAAGTCATACAAGCATCATAATACAAGCCAGGGGCCTCGAGGGCTCAAATACAAGTGCTCAATCATAGACGAGTCAGCGGAAGCAACAATAACTAAGTACAGACATAAGTTAAACAAGTTACCATAAGATGGCTAGCACAAACTGGGATACAGATCGAAAGAGGCGCATGCCTCCTGCCTGGGATCCTCCTAAACTACTCCTGGTCGTCATCAGCGGCCTGCACATAGTAGTAGGCACCTCCAGTGTAGTAGGAATCATCGTCGACGGTGGCGTCTGGCTCCAGGGCTCCAGCATCTGGTTGCCAGAACCAGGTACAAGGGAAAAAGGGGGGAAAGAGGGAGAAAAGCAACCGTGAGTACTCATCCAAAGTACTCGCAAGCAAGGATCTACACTACATATGCATGGATATATGTGTAAGGAGGCAATATGAGTGGACTGAACTGCAGAATGCCAGAATAAGAGGGGGATAGCTAGTCCTATCGAAGACTACGCTTCTGGTAGCCTCTGTCTTGCAGCATGTAGAAGAGAGTAGATTGAAGTCCTCCAAGTAGCATCGCATAGCATAATCCTACCCGGCGATCCTCCCCTCGTCGCCCTGTGGAAAAGCGATCACCAGGTTGTCTGTGGAACTAGTCTGGGTGTGTTTTATTAAGTATCCGGTTCTAGTTGTCATAAGGTCAAGGTACAACTCCGGGGCATCCTTTTACCGAGGGACACGGCTATTCGAATAGATAAACTTCCCTGCAGGGGTGCACCACATAACCCAACACGCTCGATCCCATTTGGCCGGACACACTTTCCTGGGTCATGCCCGGCCTCGAAAGATCAACACGTCGCAGCCCCACCTAGGCATACTAGAGAGGTCAACACGCCGGTCTAAATCCTATGCACGCAGGGGTCTGGGCCCATCGCCCATTGCACACTTGCACGTTGCAAGGGCGGCCGAAAGCAGACCTAGCCTCCCTTATACAAGAGTAGGCGTTCCAGTCCAATCCGGCGCGCGCCGCTCCGTCGCTGACATCAAGAAGGCTTCGGCTGATACCACGATGTCGAGTGCCCATATCTTTCCCGCGTAGTTGGTTAGTGCGTATAGGCCAGTGGCCAGACTCAGATCAAATACCAAGATCTCATTAAGCGTGTTATTATGAAGTAACCACGGACGCCAACCAGGGCCAGGCCCACCTCTCTCCTAGGTGGTCCGAACCTGCCCTGCCGCTCCGCCACAAAGGAACAGTCGGGGGCCGTCAGGAACCCAGGCCCACCTCTACCGGGATGGAGCCACCTATCCTTTCAGCCCCCACATCGGAATCACTTGCGGGTACTCAACGAGCTGACCCGACTTTAGTCACCATCTGTATAGTATGTATATATGAATAGTATATACCCGTGATCACCTCCCAAGTGATCACGGCCCAATAGTATAGCAAGGCAGACTGACAAGAATGTAGGGCCAATGATGATAAATTAGCATCCTATACTAAGCATTTAGGATTGCGGGTAAGGTATCAATGACTATAGCAACAATGACAGGCTATGCAACACAATAGGAGTAACTGAACAGTAACATGCTACACTACTCTAATGCAAGCAGTATAGAGAAGAATAGGTGATATCTGGTGATCAAGGGGTGGGGGGCTTGCCTTGTTGCTCTGGCAATAAGGACGAGTCGTCAACACCGTAGTCGAACTGGGGGTCGCCAGCAGTCTCGGGGTCTATCGGAAAGAAGTAACGGAGAGGGAACACAATAAATAACAGAGCAATCAAAGCATCACAAAGCGTAACAAGGCAATACGCGGTGCTAGGTGTGCCCTAACGCAGTACGAGGTGATACCAGCGAAAGGGGAAAACATCCAGGAAAGTATTCCCTGTGTTTCGCGTTTTCGGACAAATGAACCAGATGGGGAAAGTTGCGAGTTCGATAGGTTAGGGATGTGTGGCGGACAAACGGGCTAGGTATCCGGATTCGTCTCGTTGTTCTGAGCAACTTTCATGTAGAAAGTATTTTCATCCGAGTTACGGATTAAAAGATATGATTTTCAAAAGAATTTATTAATTTCTGGAATTTAATTAATTATTTAAATTAATACGAAATTGGATTAATGGCATCAGCATGATGTCATGCTGACGTCAGCAGTCAACAGGGGTTGACTGGTCAACCTGTCCTGTGGGTCCCGCATGTCATTGCATGTTTAGATAATTAACAATAGTTATTTTGGTTAATTAGCTATTTAGGTTAATTAAACATGATTAATTAAGTTCATTAATTCTCTAATTAATTAATTAGTTAATTAATATTTTAATTATTTTTAGTCAATTATTTAATTCATTTTTTAATAAAACATTCTAGGTTGGGCCCCGTTTGTCATAGGGCCAAAGGCCTAATGGGGCGGAGCGGTTAGCGGGCGCGGGCATCGGTTCCCGACTAGGCAGAGCGCCCAGATCGACAGCCAGGGGGGGCAGCCACGGGCGTGGCGAGGCCGCCGGTGTGGCCGCAGTCCCTGAGACGGGGAGGCATGGGAGGAGCGGCCAGGCGTAGGTGGGGCGCCAAGGGCGCGACCAGTGCGGGCGGAAGTGGTGGCCGAAGGCCACGGCGGGAGTGGGCGGACGGCGGTGGCAACACCCGCAACATCCGCCACCGCAGCAGACCAGCACCGGGGTTGAGCACGGCGAGGTGGTGCGATGAGCGTGGCAAGGAGGCGAGGATGAGTGGGAGGGCGCGCGGGGATGCCGGTGCAGAGCAGCAGCAGAGAGAGGGAGGAGAGGCCAGAGTACGAGGCGGCGGCACGGGCGACGCGTGTGGTGCCGGAGCACGGCTGTGGTCGGGATCGCCGTTGCGGGGGTCAAATCGACCGGCATTCGGCATCAACGGCACCCACGTGAGCTAACTAAGTAAATGGTGGCTAGAACGGGACCAAAGGTCCACCGGAGCCTCGCCGGAGACGAGCCCGTGCGGCGGAGTAACTCGGCGGACGGCGAATCGGGCGCCAGAACTTGCAAGTGAGCACGCGGAGTGAGGGGAAGGAGGGAGATGCTCACTGCCGTCGTTGGGAAGGCCCGGGGAAGACGGTGGTGGTCGGAGGGCGGCGGAGTCCGGCGAGGTCGAGACGAAGCAGAGGAGGGAGACGAGGTCGCTGCAGGGGCTCCAAGCTTCGACCCAAGGTGGCAGGCGGCGTAGGGGGCGACGGCGGGGCTGGTGAACGCGTCGCTGAGGTGAGGAAGGGTCGATGGTCGCGTCGATGACAAGCAGTGGTGACGAGCTCGAGCGGCTGAGCTCGAGATCGAGCGATAGGAGAGCGGAGAGGGGAGGTGGATCCTGCGAGGGGGTGGGGAGGAGCAGCTAGGGTTCGCCCCAGGGGAGTGGGGGCGATTTATAGG
>NC_057795.1:93417528-93424557 GCF_018294505.1 Triticum aestivum | reverse complement strand
ATATTCCACTACCACATTAACTTGCTACCAAAGCTAACATAGTTTCGTAATTATTTAATATTTAAAAGTATTTTAAATATTATTTTTCGCTACTGTTTTATTCATTTTATAGTATTTAAATATTTTATACAGGTGTGGTTTCTCCACCATAATTACTTATGCATTATTTGGCACCTCCCGAACAATTTGGTTTTAATATTTGAAAACCTTTTTTTTTGTTTGCCTTTAATTAAATTTTGAATTTGTTTTGGTTTTGAATTATCGAAGTTTATCAACAGTAACCGAGGTGACATGGCATCATTATCGGGGGATCACTGTAGCTTAATTATCCAGGCGTCACAATTCTCCTCCACTACAAGAAATCTCGTCCCGAGATTTAAGAGGAGTAAGGGGGAAAGATCTGGTTACGAATTTCTAACCGATCTCCTCGTCCTTGGTTGCTCTTCTCGAAGAGGTCGATCCATTACATTGAAGTCTTTATTTCTCTGCTCCAGGTCATCATGATCAATTCGTCATCCTTTCTTCAGGATCTCCATCGTCCTACGAACGCGACCAAGGGGAAAAACTCTGGAAGAATGCATCTCCACAAAGCTGGGCATCTGGCGGTGAACTCAATGGGAAATACACAAGGTACCCCACGAGTTGTATTTCAGTGAATTTGTTGAATGCAATATACGATGGTACCAAAGTTTCAAATGGGTAGGCAATCATTCGATGACTAGACAGAAGCTGGAATGGGGGCTTGAACAACGAGAATAACATGGTGTTTGATTCCAGGATGAATAATGGTATAGCATTCAGCTCGTGAATCACATACGAAGCCAGGTGCAAAGGATAGATTAGAATCCAGGTTATAAAGAAGTGTCAGGTTTCCATCCAGTGGACCTGTGGGTTATGGGCCCACCATGTGGGTTAAAAGTAGGAAGAGGGGTGACGTCTTGCACGATCATGTAAGCATGGCATGTCAGAGAATAACCGGCCAGTTATGTTGGCAGCATCGTTGGTACCAAGGGCGAGGGACGAAGAGAACTATTTTCCTGCTCGTTGAAATGAGGCGGGCCAATAGGCAAAGTTCTCATCCATCGGTGGTTACCAAAATGTCATCAACAATAGTAACACAGTCTTACTGACACAGTTGTACACCAAAGTGCTTACATAAGCAGAAGAATATTACTGCTTAGATCATATGAATCACGAGGAAGATTAAACAAATCAATGGAAAGGAAAATGTGATCATCAGATTAAATAGAACAGTGGAAAGGAAAATATGTTTAAACACATTATTCAGGTGTATATCCTTCCCAAGGACAAGCGGAGCATGATATCCATGACAGGATATAAAGTAGAAAACCATTCAGGTAAGGGGGAGGAACCTCATGATATTCCCCATAAAATGGTGTTAGGATAAATGATAAAGAAAATTTAGCATTGTGCTTCAAATGCTCTTATTGAAAATCGGATTACCACAGACATGCTTCGAGATAGCATTGACATGGTCTTCAAGCAAAGGTCGGACTTCGGATACACGAAGGATCCATCAGGATAACTTATTAAACAAAGCATTCAATTTCCTCATGGAAAAGTGGTTAACCTTGTTAAAAAGGAACACTAGGTCCTCTGGTCAGGTGTGCTACTGGGTTATATAAAGATCAATGCTATGACTCTTATAAAATGTTCCAAACATCATATCTGACAAGCTTCAAATCTGATTGGTGTCAGGACACCTTAAACTCAGGATGCCTGAGAAAAAGAGGTGCAACACAATTAACGATACGACCTTATATGATTCTCGGGAAATGAACGATGGAACCGAGTTCCGAACAGGGGTTCACCATTAAATCAAGGAGAGGATGAGGAGTGGCTGATGGGCCCAGCAACATAGCATCGAGATTTCCAACAAGATGGATTTCCACAATCATGTGAACAAGGAGATAACATCTGTCAGATCAAAAGATATAATGGTGTATGCTCAAAAAAAATAAAACATACACATTTAAGCATTGGTTGAAAGGTGCACCCGAAATATGGGCTGGGATGCACGACCAATGTCAGAATGGTGATTCAATAATCAATAGTCTAAGAATGAATGGCCGACCATTAACTTCAAAGCAAGAGGGTTGCTAGAAGGGCAGAATCCAAACAGCATAGTTCACTTGTTGGAAGCAACACGGGGACCAAGAAAGAATGGTGATGGTGAGAGGTGTCACTATACCAAGAATTCTTAAGAGGTGGAGTAATCCTCATGACATTCTTGATATAAAAGATGGTAATACACCAAGATAAAGAAGAAGAAATGCTGGATAGCAAGGAACTCAATGTATAACATAGAACACGAACAAGTTTGTGTTGGAGGGAAGGCAATAATGTGGTCGATGACAACACAAATCATCGAGGGCAAGGATGGTATTTCTCATCATGAATTCAATTGATATCCTGGGAGAGCTCAGAATGTTGATGATGATCATGACACAATTGTCGAGACGTTTCATGAGGATATAATCGCTCATCGACGACATCAAGCAAAAGGAAGGATGGAGCGAAAAGTTATTGAAACCACGGATACGACACAAATTCGGAATCAAGCTTGTTGTTTGAGGTGAAACGGTTAGACAAGGAAGATCGACGTAAGCTTAGCTCATCATCGAAAGTTGTGCTCTGGGAATAAGGACCAGGTAGCACAGTTTAAGCTTTAACATAACGATGATGATGTAGCCAATCGGTTGGGAATGACATTAGCGAGTACAACTCGTAGGTAATAAGGATTACAACGAGTAGTTGAAACCGTAGAACGGACTCGATTCAGTTATCGGTGTTTCGAGTGACAAACAACTCAAAACCCAGAGAAAATTGGAATCATCAAGAAATAATAGTTGATGAAGAACTCACAAGAAGTTATGTAGTTTGGTGATATTCTCGAGATACCAGAGTGTAATACTCGATGACAGATCAAAGTAGAGGTTGGACCGAGGGATTGATCCACAGAAGACAAGTGCTTAAACTTGTGCGAGAAATGGGATCAAAGAGGAACATACGGTCGGAAGCACGATTGCAAATGATCAATTCACCGATACCAAAGCATATTATAACAAGGAAATAGTTGTTATTACAAGAAGCTTTCATGATAGGATCTACATCGTGTCCATGGGCATGAACACAAAGTTCAAGGTCGACCCCCACTTCTCCAATGCAAGACCATCCATTCACTTCTCGTTATCGAATTTGTAGTGTTGAAAAGTTATCTGACAAAGCGGCAGTAGTGTATAATCCTGTATAACTTTCGGGTTCACACAGATTAGGGAAGGCATAGGTTCAACCCAATGGGGCTTCTTAGGAACATATACCACGAACTTCAGAAGTAAATAACACAAGCTCAAAAGTAGAGCATGGTTGTCAAAGCAGAGGATACAATTTACCAAAGGCATTATATACCCGTGGAAAGTCTCACAAGGTTGTTGATTATGAAGGACGATGTCGGATGAAATCCAACAATGGATCGGGCGATCTACAACGAAGCTGATGTGAGTATCGGTACTCAACCAGAGGAAGAAGAATGCAAGGAGATCTGATTATAGAAACATCTGACTAATTCAAAGTTCAAATGCAAAAGAATTATGATTTCCAAATCAGGGGATCAGAAGCAATGCTCTGATCAAGGATGGATAAGTTGAGTAGGCTTAGGGGTATAATTGATGGCAATTTGACTGGTCGAGATCCAGCTCATGTTTAAGATGACGTCTGAGCCGAAAGGATGAATTCTAGGATCTGATTAAGGATTGCAACATTCACAACATATTGAATCAAGGGACCCAAGATGATAAAGGCAAAGGACATCCATGAATATTGTTAGTCATTTGGAATTAACCAAAATGCAGACAGACAAGCATTTCAAGAGCCATAGGCTAATGAGGATTCTCGAAAGATCGGATAGTATTTTGAAGAATTTTGTGAAACACATGAACAACTAGGGATTAGTGGATACTCGGTAAGAGCGAGGAATTATCCGTAGGGGTATTCATGTGGCAAAGAACTGCAAGGCAGTAGGCACAAAGTATTCTTCAAACAATAGAGAGAATTTCGATGTATCTTGTAATAACAAGCTCAATGGTATCGAATGTAAGAATGGCAGGTGCATGCAGTTATCCATAAGGATATAACAGTGGTAGGGAATTTGCAAAGGCGGTGGGCACAAGCATCTCGGGAGAACATCCTAGAGTATCTTCGAAATCTTCTGACGCAGTAGGCGATCATATGTGATTAGGGGCTCTCCGGGAGAAAGTAGTTACGAGAACCTAAAGTCAAATTTAGTAAAATCATTTAACCTGAAAAGAAGAGAGATCAGAGTCCCAGAGTATAGATGAGGAATAAAAGATCCTAATACCACCCAATGGCGACGTGGGCCCATAAGGCACACAACCATGTTAGTAAAAGTTTTGCAATGACTAGACTCAACTTCGGCCAAGGAATGTGGAAGGGGGATTCCTACAGGCAGTCGGCTCTGATACCAACTTGTGACGCCCCCGATTCAATCATACACTAATCATACACGCAAACGTGTACGATCAAGATTAGGGACTCACGGGAAGATATCACAACACAACTCTAAAAATAAAATAAGTCATACAAGCATCATAATACAAGCCAGGGGCCTCAAAAGGGCTCGAATACAAGTGCCCGGTCATAGACGAGTCAGTGGAAGCAACAATATCTGAGTACAGACATAAGTTAAACAAGTTACCATAAGATGGCTAGCACAAACTGGGATATAGATCGAAAGAGGCGCATGCCTCCTGCCTGGGATCGTCCTACACTACTCCTGGTCATCACCAGCGGCCTGCACATAGTATTAGGCACATCCAGTGTAGTAGGAATCATCATCGACGGTGGCGTCTGGCTCCAGGGCTCCAGCATCTGGTTGCGAGAACCAGGTAGAAGGGAAAAAGGGGGGAAAGAGGGAGAAAAGCAACCGTGAGTACTCATCCAAAGTACTCGCAAGCAAGGATCTACACTACATATGCATGGATATATATGAAGGAGGCAATATGAGTGGACTGGACTGCAGAATGCCAGAATAAGAGGGGGATAGCTAGTCCTATCAAAGACTACGCTTCTGGCAGCCTCCGTCTTGCAGCATGTAGAAGAGAGTAGATTGAAGTCCTCCAAGTAGCATCGTTAGCATAATCCTACTCGGTGATCCTCCCCTCGTTGCCCTGTGGAAAAGCGATCACTAGGTTGTCTGTGGAACTTGTCTGGGTGTGTTTTATTAAGTATCCGATTCTAGTTGTCATAAGGTCAAGGTACAACTCCGGTTCGTCCTTGTACCGAGGGACACGGCTATTCGAATAGATAAACTTCCCTGCAGGGGTGCACCACATAACCCAACACGCTCGATCCCATTTGGCCGGACACAGTTTCCTGGGTCATGCCCGACCTCGGAAGATCAACACGGCGCAGCCCCACCTAGGCACAACAAAGAGGTCAACACGCCGGTCTAAATCCTATGCGCGCAGGGGTCTGGGCCCATCGCCCATTGCACACCTGCATGTTGCAAGGGCGGCTGGAAGCAGACCTAGCCTCCCTTATACAAGAGTAGGCGTTCCAGTCCAATCCGGCGCGCGCCGCTCCGTCGCTGACGTCAAGAAGGCTTTGGCTGATACCACGACGTCGAGTGCCCATATCTTTCCCGCGTAGTTGGTTAGTGCGTATAGGCCAGTGGCCAGACTCAGATCAAATACCAAGATCTCGTTAAGCGTGTTATTATGAAGTAACCACGGATGTCCACTAGGGCCAGGCCCACCTCTCTCCTAGGTGGTCTCAACCTGCCCTGCTGCTCCGCCACAAAGGAACAGTCGGGGGCCATCGGGAACCCAGGCCCACCTCTACCGGGATGGAGCCACCTGTCCTTTCAGCCCCCACATCGGAATCACTTGTGGGTACTCAACGAGCTGACCCGACTTTAGTCACCATCTGTATAGTATGTATATATGAATAGTATATACCCATGATCACCTCCCAAGTGATCACGTCCCAATAGTATAGCAAGGCAGACTGACAAGAATGTAGGGCCAATGATGATAAATTAGCATCCTATACTAAGCATTTAGGATTGCGGGTAAGGTATCAATGACTATAGCAATAATGACAGGCTATGCAACAGAATAGGAGTAACCGAACAGTAACATGCTACAATACTCTAATGCAAGCAGTATAGAGAAGAACAGGCGATATCTGGTGATCAAGGGGGGGGGGCTTGCCTGGTTGCTCTGGCAAGAAGGACGAGTCGTCAACACCGTAGTCGAACTGGGGTTCGCCGGCAGTCTCGGGGTCTATCGGAAAGAAGTAACGGAGAGGGAACATAATAAATAATAGAGCAATCAAAGCATCACAAAGCGTAACAAGGCAATACGCGGTGCTAGGTGTGCTCTAACGCAGTGCGAGGTGATACCGGCGAAAGGGGAAAACATCCGGGAAAGTATTTCTGGTGTTTCGCGTTTTCGGACAAATGAACCAGATGGGGAAAGTTGCGAGTTCGATAGGTTAGGGATGTGTGGCAGACGAATGGGCTACGTATCCGGATTCGTCTCCTTGTTCTGAGCAACTTTCATGTAAAAAGTATTTTCATCCGAGTTACGGATTAAAAGATATGATTTTCAAAAGAATTTATTAATTTCTGGAATTTAATTAATTGTTTAAATTAATACGAAATTGGATTTATGGCATCAGCATGATTTTATGCTAACGTCAGCAGTCAACAGGGGTTGACTGGTCAACCTGTCCTGTGGGTCCCGCATGTCATTGCATGTAATTAGCTATTTAGGTTAATTAAACATGATTAATTAAGTTCATTAATTCTTTAATTAATTAATTAATTAATTAATATTTTAATTATTTTTAGTCGATTATTTAATTCATTTTTTAGTAAAACATTATGGGCTGGGCCCCGTTTGTCATAGGGCCAAAGGCCTAATGGGGTGGAGCGGTTAGTAGGCGCGGGCGTCGGCGCCCGACTGGGCAGAGCGCCCAGATCGACAG
>NC_057795.1:93416255-93416998 GCF_018294505.1 Triticum aestivum | reverse complement strand
GGCGGGAGTGGGCGGACGGCAGCGGCAATGCCCGCAACATCCGCCACCGCAGCAGACCAGCACCGGGGTTGAGCACAGCAAGGTGGTGCGATGAGCGTGGCAAGGAGGCGAGGGCGAGTGGGAGGGGGGGGGCGCAGGGATGCCGGTGCAGAGCAGCAGCAGAGAGAGGGAGGAGAGGCCAGAGTACGAGGCGGCGGCACGGGCAATGCGTGCGGTGCCGGAGCACGGCTGTGGTCGGGATCGGCGTTGCGGGGGTCAAATCGACCGGCGTTCGGCATCAACGGCACCCACGCGAGCTAACTAAGTAAATGGCGGCTAGAACGGGACCAAAGGTCCACCGGAGCCTCGTCGGAGACGAGCCCGTGCGGCGGAGTAACTCGGCGGACGGCGAATCGGGTGCCAGAACTCGCAAGTGAGCATGCGGAGTGAGGGGAAGGAGGGAGATGCTCACTGCCGTCGTTGGGAAAGCCCGGGGAAGCCGGTGGTGGTCGGAGGGCGGCGGAGTCCGGCAAGGTCGAGACGAAGCAGAGGAGGGAGACGAGGTCGCTGCAGGGGCTCCGAGCTCCGACCCAAGGTGGCAGGCAGCATAGGGGGTGACGACGGGGCTGGTGAACGCATCGACGAGGTGAGGAAGGGTCGGTGGTCGCGTCGACGACGAGCAGTGGTGACGAGCTCGAGCGGCTGAGCTCGAGATCGAGCGATAGGAGAGCGGAGAGGGGAGGTGGATCCGGCGAGGGGGTGGG